>NW_025757174.1:0-5810 GCF_021184085.1 Oncorhynchus gorbuscha
TATGTGTTCTGTTTAGACTTTGGACAACCAAGTGAGGGTCTAGTATTTATTGAATAGATCTAATAAACAACATGGTGAAGGCAATGGTTCTACTTTTAGCAATTAATTAGCTTTTTTACATTTTTATTACATTGTCTTCCAAGTGTTACTCAATTTCCTCCTTCAGTTTACTTCTCAATCCATGCACCTTGGTTGGAAAGCTTGGTAGCGGCAGTGATCCCTTCCCTTTGCAGCAGATCTGTTCAACTCAAGGCTGGCTGTTCAGACAATGAGAGATCTGACAGAGCTAGTGACTCGATGATAGATACTAATGCTACCAATGCACTAGAGATAGTGTGGTATCAGATTAGTCTAATACGAGTTAATACCTATAATGCGCATCTTTTATCACCATTAATCCATCCTAGTCAATAATCAATCATGTGTTCTCTGGTCCTTAATGACCTGCTGACCCCTACACAGAGCAGGGCTAATTAGAGTAACGATCAGACCTCACGGTCAGCGCCCTGCGGGTCACAGGTCATAGCCAGAGAATTAGAACTTCTAGAATGGAATCAGCTCTAACATTCATGTGCCCAATAAAAGTATATTTAGTGTTATGGTTGTTTTGAATGAGAATGTCTGTTCTATGATTAGTAATTATATGGTTGAGTAACAATGGATGCCAATGTGTACATAGTTATTGTTTTCTTCTCCATACTAGTTCAGCACCATAAAGGGGTGACTGTGAATTTGACAGTAGCTTACATTCAGCTCAGTGGCAAGTAAAGTTCTGCATTTCATATTACAGTACACCTACTGTAATATAAATACGGTATCAAAACAATCACTGCTTAATGACACACAGTACATTACCGGATGTGATTTGGGGTGGAAATTCTATGTTTTGTTATCTATGATTTTGTATTTCTGTTTTAGCCGGGTATGGTTCTCAAATCAGGGACAGCTGTCCAGTCAGGAGCCTCCAGAGACGGCCTCCAGCCCGGGGCCCCCAGAGACGAGGGTGCCCAGCCCGGGGCCCCCAGCGATGAGGGTCCCATCCCGGGGCCTGCAGCGACGAGGGTACTCATCCCAGGGCCCCCAGCGACGAGGGTCCCATCCCATGGCCCGCAGCGATGAGGGTACTCATCCCGGGGCCCCCAGTGACGAGGGTATCCATCCCGGGACCCCAAGTGACGAGGGTGCCCATCCCGGGGCCCCCAGTGACGAGGGTGCTCAGTCCCCGCTCCACCTCTGGCTCACCCCGTTTTGGTGACGCCTCTGGTGTGGGGAACCTCACCGCCGCCCCCGGACTGGGCACCCTCGATGCGGGCCCCAGACTATGACCCGTCTCTGTAGTAGCACTTTGCTTGATGCATAGTGAGGACACTGACTTGGTGAAGGGTTCACTCCTGGGGTGAGAGGGAGGGTTGCTGGCGGCTGGAGAGATCATTGTTGGCTATTACTCCAAGAAGAGTTGCCTGCTAGTGCCGCTGACTGTGTGTGTGTGTGTGTCCTGCATTTCTGCTAGGCTTAATGTGTCTCTGTAACATTCACACCACTCTGTCGAAGAAACAGAGTAACTACAAACCACTGCTGCTACATGTAGGTCACCACATAACAACACACAAACACACACACACACACATACAGATGCAGACGCACGCACGCACACACACACACATTGCCATTACCCTTAGTATTTATCTATTTATTATAACCTGGGTGGTTCGAGCCCTGAATGTTGATTGGCTGACATTCGTGGTATATCAGACCGTATACCAAGGGTATCACAAAGCATTTATTTTTACTGTTCTAATTACGTTGGTAAACATTTTATAATAGCAATAAGGCTTCTCAGGGGTTTAGGGTATATGGCAAATATACCACGGCTAAGGGCTGTGACCAGGCACTCCGCATAGAAGGTACTGGCACTGACCTGTATATACTACCACTCCAGTACCCTGCATATTGAATAAGGTACTGACACTGACCTGTATATACTACCACTCCAGTACCCTGCATATTGAATAAGGTACTGACACTGACCTGTATATACTACCACTCCAGTACCCCTGCATATTGAATAAGGTACTGACACTGACCTGTATATACTACCACTCCAGTACCCTGCATATTGAATAAGGTACTGACACTGACCTGTATATACTACCACTCCAGTACCCTGCATATTGAATAAGGTACTGACACTGACCTGTATATACTACCACTCCAGTACCCTGCATATTGAATAAGGTACTGACACTGACCTGTATATACTACCACTCCAGTACCCTGCATATTGAATAAGGTACTGATACTGACCTGTATATACTACCACTCCAGTACCCCTGCATATTGAATAAGGTACTGACACTGACCTGTATATACTACCACTCCAGTACCCTGCATATTGAATAAGGTACTGACACTGACCTGTATATACTACCACTCCAGTACCCTGCATATTGAATAAGGTACTGATACTGACCTGTATATACTATCACTCCAGTACCCTGCATATTGAATAAGGTACTGACACTGACCTGTATATACTACCACTCCAGTACCCCTGCATATTGAATAAGGTACTGACACTGACCTGTATATACTACCACTCCAGTACCCTGCATATTGAATAAGGTACTGACACTGACCTGTATATACTACCACTCCAGTACCCTGCATATTGAATAAGGTACTGACACTGACCTGTATATACTACCACTCCAGTACCCTGCATATTGAATAAGGTACTGACACTGACCTGTATATACTACCACTCCAGTACCCCTGCATATTGAATAAGGTACTGACACTGACCTGTATATACTACCACTCCAGTACCCTGCATATTGAATAAGGTACTGACACTGACCTGTATATACTACCACTCCAGTACCCTGCATATTGAATAAGGTACTGACACTGACCTGTATATACTACCACTCCAGTACCCTGCATATTGAATAAGGTACTGACACTAACCTGTATATACTACCACTCCAGTACCCTGCATATTGAATAAGGTACTGACACTGACCTGTATATACTACCACTCCAGTACCCCTGCATATTGAATAAGGTACTGACACTGACCTGTATATACTACCACTCCAGTACCCTGCATATTGAATAAGGTACTGACACTGACCTGTATATACTACCACTCCAGTACCCCTGCATATTGAATAAGGTACTGACACTGACCTGTATATACTACCACTCCAGTACCCTGCATATTGAATAAGGTACTGACACTGACCTGTATATACTACCACTCCAGTACCCTGCATATTGAATAAGGTACTGACACTGACCTGTATATACTATCACTCCAGTACCCTGCATATTGAATAAGGTACTGACACTGACCTGTATATACTACCACTCCAGTACCCCTGCATATTGAATAAGGTACTGACACTGACCTGTATATACTATCACTCCAGTACCCTGCATATTGAATAAGGTACTGACACTGACCTGTATATACTACCACTCCAGTACCCCTGCATATTGAATAAGGTACTGACACTGACCTGTATATACTACCACTCCAGTACCCTGCATATTGAATAAGGTACTGACACTGACCTGTATACACTACCACTCCAGTACCCTGCATATTGAATAAGGTACTGACACTGACCTGTATATACTACCACTCCAGTACCCTGCATATTGAATAAGGTACTGACACTGACCTGTATATACTACCACTCCAGTACCCTGCATATTGAATAAGGTACTGACACTGACCTGTATACACTACCACTCCAGTACCCTGCATATTGAATAAGGTACTGACACTGACCTGTATATACTACCACTCCAGTACCCTGCATATTGAATAAGGTACTGACACTGACCTGTATATACTACCACTCCAGTACCCTGCATATTGAATAAGGTACTGACACTGACCTGTATATACTACCACTCCAGTACCCTGCATATTGAATAAGGTACTGACACTGACCTGTATACACTACCACTCCAGTACCCTGCATATTGAATAAGGTACTGACACTGACCTGTGAAGGGTTCCCTTCATCTAGTCAGTGTCCTCACTATGCATCAAGCAAAGTGCTACTACAGTGACGGGTCATAGTGGTGTATAGACACCCCAGCTTAAAATATACAGTCTGTGAATTCCACAGATTATTTATGTAGGCCTATTTTGTCTTGCACTTGTATTGGAAAAAGTGATGTACTTATTGGCACCCACGTTCCCTAAGCATATAAATACTCATCATAGAATAGACATAAATTCGAAACAACCATAACACTAAACAGGCCTTTATTGCAACACAATATTGGGTACATGGATGTTAGAGCTGATTCCATTCAATTAGTTCTAATTCTCTGGCTATGACCTGTGACCCGCAGGGCGCTGAATGTGCGGCCTGATCTTTACTCTAACAAGCCCTGCTCTGTGTAGGGGTCAGCAGGGCGTTAAGGACCACAGAACAAATGATTGATTCTTGATTAGGATAGATCAATGGTGATGAATGATGCACATTATAACTCTTAACCCTTATTAGACTAATCTAATAACATGCAACCTCTAGTGCAGTATAGGCAACTTTGATGGGGATGGGCGCCGCAAAACATCGGAACTTATTATGAGGGTCCGCAGATGCTCGCGGGTCTGCGTATACACATCCATACCCCTTCACCCCCACACACACACACACACACACACACACACACACACACACACACACACACACACACACACACACACACACACACACACACACACACACACACACACACACACACACACACACACACACACACACACACACACACACACACACACACACAGTGAGGAAGTTTTTAATGGCTCCGCTCTTGACAGCGGAGATTATTATTATTTTTTTTTTATTCTATGCAATTCTACACATTTTGCCTTGGGTTGTAGAGAACATGTTGCTATTTTAAAACAAGTTTACTGCAATTCTGTACATTCTGCCTTGGGGCAGAGAGAAGATTCAGCAATTTTCTAACACATTTCATGCCATTCTTCTCATTTTGCTGTCGGCAGGGAGGAAAATTAGCTCTTTTACAGTATATTTCCTACAATTCTACAACACATTTTGCCATAGGGTGGAGAGAAACGCTTGCAGTTTTTAATATGCAGTGCCTTCGGAAAGTATTCAGACCCCTAGACTTTTTCCACATTTTGTTATGTTATATTTACATAAGTATTCAGACCCTTTACTCAGTACTTAGTTGAAGCACCTTTGGCCCAACGTTTACAGCCTCAAATCTTCTTGGGTATGACACTACACGCTCGGCACACCTGCATTTGGGGAGTTTCTCCCACACTTCTCTGAAAATCCTCTCAAACACTGCACAGCTTTTTTCAGGTCTCTCCAGAGATGTTCGATCAGGTTCAAGTCAGGGCTCAGGCTGGGCCACTCAAGGATATTCAGAGACTTGTCCCGAAGCCACTCCTGCACTGTCTTGGCTGAGTGCTTAGGGTCGTTGTCCTATCGGAAGATAAACCTTTGCCCTGAGCGCTCTGGAGCAGGTTTTCATCAAGGAGCTCTCTGTACTTTCCCTCGATCCTGACTAGTCTCCCAGTCCCTGCCGCTGATAAACATCCCAAAGCATGATGCTGCCACCACCATGCTTCACTGTAGGGATGGTGCCAGGTTTCCTCCAGATGTGACGCTTGGCATTCAGGCCAAAGAGTTCAATCTTGGTTTCATCAGACCAGAGAATATTTTTTCTCATGGCCAGAGAGTCCTTTAGGTGCCTTTTAACAAACTCCAAGTGGGCTGTTATGTGTATTTTACTGAGGAGTGGCTTCTGTCTGG
>NW_025757175.1:0-5810 GCF_021184085.1 Oncorhynchus gorbuscha
GTTAGTTGAGGTCATTTGTCTATGTACAGCGGCTTGCAAAAGTATTCAGCCCTTGGCATTTTTCCTATTTTGTTACCTTTCAACCTGGAATTAAAATAGATTTGTGGGGGGTTTATATCATTTGATTCTTGTATCACTTTTATTTTTTCTTCTAACAAGAAATAAGTTATTTAAAATAAATTCGCTTCACCAATTTGGACTATTTTGTGTATGTCCAGGTTGTAATGCAACAAAATAGGAAAACGCTCCAAATGGTGATGAATACTTTTGCAAGGCACTGTAGGTATCAGCTTAATAACCTCTTGAAGCTAGGGGCACTATTTTATTTTTGGAAAAGTAACGTTCGCAAAGCAAACTGCTTATTTCTCAGGACCAGATGCTAGAATATGCATATAATTTTCCAGCTCAGGATAGAAAACACTCTAAAGTTTCCAAAACTGTAAAAATATTGTCTGTGAGTATAACAGAACTTATATTGCAGGCGAAATCCTGAGAAAAATCCGATCAGGAAGTGGCTCTTATTTTGAAACCCCATGTCTTTCTATGTATCCCTATTGCCCATTGAAAGGGATATCAACCAGATTCCTTTTTCTGTGGCTTCCCTAAGGTGTCTACAGCCTTTAGACATAGTTTCAGGACTTTATTTTGAAGAATGACCGTAAACGTCCACATTAAGTAAGTGGTCAGTTGTTGGCTCTCAGTGTGATTTTTGAGCTAAACAGAGAGGTAGCCATTTTTCCTCCCGGTCCTAGTGAAAAGCCAACTGTCCCGGTTGATATATTATCGAATAGATATTTGAAAAACACCTTGAGGATTGATTCTAAAAAACGTTTGCCATGTTTCTGTCAATATTATGGATATAATTTGGAATTTTTGTCTGTTGTCGTGACCGTTATTTCCGATGGATTCCTAGGCATAATGCATCAAACTAATGGAGGTATTTGTGTCATGCAGGTGATAGAGGACCCAAAAGCGACTTAACAGAAACAGAGTTTATTCAAGTCCAAACAGGGAATAACAGAAATCCTCTAGTCTGTAGAGGAGAATAACAAGAGAAGCGGCCACAGACTGCAGGTCGCTTCGGGTAGGCGCAGGCCGTAGTAGACAGAGACACCTGCTCACACGCAGCATCTGATGAAGGCAAAAAACACGACAGGACAGGGCGAAACACAATCACAGCTAAAACACGACAGGACAGGGCGAAACGCAATCACAGCATGGTGAATACTAAACAAGGAACCGACGGGACAGGAACGGAACACAAAGGAATAAATAGGGACTCTAATCAGGGAAAGGATCGGGAACAGGTGTGGGAAGACTAAATGATGATTAGGGAATAGGAACAGCTGGGAGCAGGAACGAACGATAGAGAGAAGAGAGAGCGAGAGAGTGAGAGAGGGAGGGGAGAGAGAGGGATAGAAAGAGGGAAAGAACCAAATAAGACCAGCAGAGGGAAACGAATAGAATGGGGAGCACAGGGACAAGACATGATAATAAATGACAAACATGACAGTACCCCCCACTCACCGAGCGCCTCCTGGCGCACTCGAGGAGGAATCCTGGCGGCAACGGAGGAAATCATCGATGAGTGAACGGTCCAGCACGTCCCGAGACGGAACCCAACTCCTCTCCTCAGGACCGTAACCCTCCCAATCCACTAAGTATTGGAGACCCCGTCCCCGAGAACGCATGTCCATGATCTTATGTACCTTGTAAATAGGTGCGCTCGACAAGGACGGGAGGGGGGAGGGAAGACGAACGGGGTGCGAAGAAAGGGCTTAACACAGGAGACATGGAAGACAGGATGGACGCGACGAAGATGTCGCGGAAGAAGCAGTCGCACAGCGACAGGATTAACGACCTGGGAGACACGGAACGGACCAATGAACCATGGAGTCAACTTACGAGAAGCTGTCGTAAGAGGAAGGTTGCGAGTGGAAAGCCACACTCTCTGGCCGCAACAATACCTTGGACTCTTAATCCTGCGTTTATTGGCGGCTCTCACAGTCTTCCCCGCAGACAAAGGCAGACCGGTAATGAAGTCTAAGGCGATGTGAGACCATGGTCGAGAAGGAATGGGGAGCGGTCTGAGACGACCGGCAGGAGGAGAGTTACCCGACTTAGTCTGCGCGCAGTCCGAACAAGCAGCCCACGAAACGGCGCGTGTCACGCTCCTGAGTCGGCCACCAAAAGCGCTGGCGAATAGACGCAAGAGTGCCTCGAACACCGGGATGACCAGCTAACTTGGCAGAGTGAGCCCACTGAAGAACAGCCAGACAGTGGAAACAGGAACGAAAAGGAGGTTACTAGGACAAGCGCGCGACGCAGTGTGCGTGAGTGCTTGCTTAACCTGTCTTTCAATTCCCCAGACTGTTAACCCGACAACACGCCCATAAGGAAGAATCCCCTCGGGATCAGTAGAAGCCACAGAAGAACTAAACAGACGGGATAAGGCATCAGGCTTGGTGTTCTTGCTACCCGGACGGTAAGAAATCACAAACTCGAAACGAGCGAAAAACAACGCCCAACGAGCTTGACGGGCATTAAGTCGTTTGGCAGAACGGATGTACTCAAGGTTCTTATGGTCTGTCCAAACGACAAAAGGAACGGTCCCCCTCCAACCACTGTCGCCATTCGCCTAGGGCTAAGCGGATGGCGAGCAGTTCACGGTTACCCACATCATAGTTGCGCTCAGATGGCGACAGGCGATGAGAAAAATAAGCGCAAGGATGAACCTTATCGTCAGACTGGAAGCGCTGGGATAGAATGGCTCCCACGCCTACCTCTGAAGCGTCAACCTCGACAATGAATTGTCTAGTGACGTCAGAGTAACGAGGATAGGAGCGGACGTAAAACGTTCTTTAGAAGATCAAAAGCTCCTGGGCGGAACCGGACCACTTAAAACACGTCTTGACAGAAGTAAGAGCTGTGAGAGGGGCAGCAACTTGACCCGAAATTACGAATGAAACGCCCGATAGAAATTAGCGAAACCTAAAGCGCTGCAACTCGACACGTGACCTTGGAACGGGCCAATCACTGACAGCTTGGACCTTAGCGGAATCCATCTGAATGCCTTCAACGGAAATAACGGAACCGAGAAAAGTAACGGAGGAGACATGAAAAGAGCACTTCTCAGCCTTTACGTAGAGACAATTCTCTAAAAGGCGCTGTAGAACACGTCGAACGTGCTGAACATGAATCTCGAGTGACGGAGAAAAAATCAGGATATCGTCAAGATAGACAAAAACAAAGATGTTCAGCATGTCTCTCAGAACATCATTAACTAATGCCTGAAAAACAGCTGGCGCATTGGCGAGACCGAACGGCAGAACCCGGTACTCAAAATGCCCTAACGGAGTGTTAAACGCCGTTTTCCACTCGTCCCCCCTCTCTGATGCGCACGAGATGGTAAGCGTTACGAAGGTCCAACTTAGTAAAGCACCTGGCTCCCTGCAGAATCTCGAAGGCTGATGACATATGGGGAAGCGGATAACGATTCTTAACCGTTATGTCATTCAGCCCCTCGATAATCCACGCAGGGGCGCAGAGTACCGTCCTTCTTCTTAACAAAAAGAACCCCGCCCCGGCCGGAGAGGAAGAAGGCACTATGGTACCGCGTCAAGAGACACAGACAAATAATCCTCGAGAGCCTTACGTTCGGGAGCCGACAGAGAGTATAGTCTACCTCGAGGAGGAGTGGTCCCCGGAAGGAGATCAATACTACAATCATACGACCGGTGAGGAGGAAGGAGTTGGCTCGGGACCGACTGAAGACCGTGCGCAGATCATGATATTCCTCCGGCACTCCTGTCAAATCGCCAGGTTCCTCCTGAGAAGTAGGGACAGAAGAAACGGGAGGGATGGCAGACATTAAACACTTCACATGACAAGAAACGTTCCAGGATAGGATAGAATTACTAGACCAATTAATAGAAGGATTATGACATACTAGCCAGGGATGACCCAAAACAACAGGTGTAAACGGTGAACGGAAAATCAAAAAAGAAATAGTCTCACTGTGGTTACCAGATACTGTGAGAGTTAAAGGTAATGTCTCAAATTTGATACTGGGAAGATGACTACCATCTAAGGCAAACATGGGCGTAGGCTTGTCTAACGGTCTGAAAGGAATGTTATGTTTCCGAACCCATGCTTCGTCCATGAAACAACCCTCAGCCCCAGAGTCAATCAAGGCACTGCATGTAGCACCCGAACCGGTCCAGCGTAGATGGACCGACATAGTAGTACAAGATCTAGATGAAGAGACCTGAGTAGTAGCGCTCACCAGTAGCCCTCCGCTTACTGATGGGCTCTGGCCTCTTACTGGACATGAATTAACAAAATGTCCAGCAACTCCGCAATAGAGGCACAGGCGGTTGGTGATCCTCCGTTCCCTCTCCTTAGTCGAGATGCGAATCCCTCCCAGCTGCATGGGCTCAGTCTCAAAGCCAGAGGAGGGAGATGGTTGTGATGCGGAGCAGGGAAACACCGTTGATGCGAGCTCTCTTCCACGAGCCCGGTGACGAAGATCTACCCGTCGTTCTATGCGGATGGCGAGAGCAATCAAAGAGTCCACATCTGAAGGAACCTCCCGGGAGAGAATCTCATCCTTAACCACTGCGTGGAGTCCTCCAGAAAACGAGCGAGCAGCGCCCGGCTCGTTCCACTCACTAGAGGCAGCAAGAGTGCGAAACTCAATAGAATAATCCGTTATGGACCGTTCACCTTGGCATAATGAAGCCAGGGCCCTAGAAGCCTCCTACCAAAAACTGAACGGTCAAAAACCCGAATCATCTCCTCTTTAAAGTTCTGGAACTTGTTAGAGCAATCAGCCCTTGCCTCCCAGATAGCTGTGCCCCATTCTCGAGCCCGGCCAGTAAGGAGTGAAATGACGTAAGCAACCCGAGCTCTCTCTCTAGAGTATGTGTTGGGTTGGAGAGAGAACACAATCTCACACTGCGTGAGAAAGGAGCGGCACTCAGTGGGCTGCCCGGAGTAGCAAGGTGGGTTATTAACCCTAGGTTCTGGAGGCTCGGCAGGCCAGGAAGTAACAGGTGGCACGAGGCGTAGACTCTGGAACTGTCCAGAGAGGTCGGAAACCTGAGCGGCCAGGTTCTCCACGGCATGGCGAGCAGCAGACAATTCCTGCTCGTGTCTGCCGAGCATAGCTCCTTGGATCTTGACGGCAGTGTAACGAGCGTCTGAAGTCGCTGGGTCCATTCCTTGGTCGGTTCCTTCTGTCATGCAGGTGATAGAGGACCCAAAAGCGACTTAACAGAAACAGAGTTTATTCAAGTCCAAACAGGGAATAACAGAAATCCTCTAGTCTGTAGAGGAGAATAACAAGAGAAGCGGCCACAGACTGCAGGTCGCCGGGTAGGCGCAGGGCCGTAGTAGACAGAGACACCTGCTCACACGCAGCATCTGATGAAGGCAAAAAACACGACAGGACAGGGCGAAACACAATCACAGCTAAAACACGACAGGACAGGGCGAAACGCAATCACAGCATGGTGAATACTAAACAAGGAACCGACGGGACAGGAACGGAACACAAAGGAATAAATAGGGACTCTAATCAGGGAAAGGATCGGGAACAGGTGTGGGAAGACTAAATGATGATTAGGGGAATAGGAACAGCTGGGAGCAGGAACGGAACGATAGAGAGAAGAGAGAGCGAGAGAGTGAGAGAGGGAGGGGGAGAGAGAGGGATAGAAAGAGGGAAAGAACCAAATAAGACCAGCAGAGGAAACGAATAGAATGGGGAGCACAGGGACAAGACATGATAATAAATGACAAACATGACAATT
>NW_025757177.1:0-5807 GCF_021184085.1 Oncorhynchus gorbuscha
TGTATTATACTGGTTGTTTATAGCTGCTTAGACCAGTGTATTATACTAGTTGTTGTTTATAGCTGCTTGGACCAGTGTATTATACTGGTTGTTGTTTATAGCTGCTTAGACCAGTGTATTATACTAGTTGTTTATAGCTGCTTAGACCAGTGTATTATACTGGTTGTTTATAGCTGCTTAGACCAGTGTATTATACTGGTTGTTGTTTATAGCTGCTTAGACCAGTGTATTATACTGGTTGTTGTTTATAGCTGCTTAGACCAGTGTATTATACTGGTTGTTGTTTATAGCTGCTTAGACCAGTGTATTATACTGGTTGTTGTTATAGCTGCTTAGACCAGTGTATTATACTGGTTGTGTTTATAGCTGCTTAGACCAGTGTATTATACTAGGTTGTTTATAGCTGCTTAGACCAGTGTATTATACTGGTTGTTGTTTATAGCTGCTTAGACCAGTGTATTATACTGGTTGTTTATAGCTGCTTAGACCAGTGTATTATACTGGTTGTTGTTTATAGCTGCTTAGACCAGTGTATTATACTGTTGTTGTTTATAGCTGCTTAGACCAGTGTATTATACTGGGTTGTTTATAGCTGCTTAGACCAGTGTATTATACTGGTTGTTTATAGCTGCTTAGACCAGTGTATTATACTAGGTTGTTTATAGCTGCTTAGACCAGTGTATTATACTAGTTGTTGTTTATAGCTGCTTAGACCAGTGTATTATACTGGTTGTTGTTTATAGCTGCTTAGACCAGTGTATTATACTGGTGTGTTTATAGCTGCTTAGACCAGTGTATTATACTGGTTGTTGTTTATAGCTGCTTAGACCAGTGTATTATACTGGTTGTTTATAGCTGCTTAGACCAGTGTATTATACTAGGTTGTTTATAGCTGCTTAGACCAGTGTATTATACTGGTTGTTTATAGCTGCTTAGACCAGTGTATTATACTGGTTGTTTATAGCTGCTTAGACCAGTGTATTATACTGGTTGTTTATAGCTGCTTAGACCAGTGTATTATACTAGGTTGTTTATAGCTGCTTAGACCAGTGTATTATACTGGTTGTTGTTTATAGCTGCTTAGACCAGTGTATTATACTGGTTGTTTATAGCTGCTTAGACCAGTGTATTATACTGGTTGTTGTTTATAGCTGCTTAGACCAGTGTATTATACTGGTTGTTGTTTATAGCTGCTTAGACCAGTGTATTATACTGGTTGTTGTTTATAGCTGCTTAGACCAGTGTATTATACTGGTTGTTGTTATAGCTGCTTAGACCAGTGTATTATACTGGTTGTTTATAGCTGCTTAGACCAGTGTATTATACTGGTTGTTTATAGCTGCTTAGACCAGTGTATTATACTGGTTGTTGTTTATAGCTGCTTAGACCAGTGTATTATACTGGTTGTTTATAGCTGCTTAGACCAGTGTATTATACTGGTTGTTTATAGCTGCTTAGACCAGTGTATTATACTAGTTGTTGTTTATAGCTGCTTAGACCAGTGTATTATACTGGTTGTTGTTTATAGCTGCTTAGACCAGTGTATTATACTGGTTGTTGTTTATAGCTGCTTAGACCAGTGTATTATACTGGTTGTTGTTTATAGCTGCTTAGACCAGTGTATTATACTGGTTGTTTATAGCTGCTTAGACCAGTGTATTATACTGGTTGTTGTTTATAGCTGCTTAGACCAGTGTATTATACTGGTTGTTTATAGCTGCTTAGACCAGTGTATTATACTGGTTGTTTATAGCTGCTTAGACCAGTGTATTATACTAGTTGTTTATAGCTGCTTAGACCAGTGTATTATACTGGTTGTTGTTTATAGCTGCTTAGACCAGTGTATTATACTGGTTGTTTATAGCTGCTTAGACCAGTGTATTATACTGGTTGTTGTTTATAGCTGCTTAGACCAGTGTATTATACTGGTTGTTGTTTATAGCTGCTTAGACCAGTGTATTATACTGGTTGTTGTTTATAGCTGCTTAGACCAGTGTATTATACTGGTTGTTTATAGCTGCTTAGACCAGTGTATTATACTAGTTGTTTATAGCTGCTTAGACCAGTGTATTATACTGGTTGTTGTTTATAGCTGCTTAGACCAGTGTATTATACTGGTTGTTGTTTATAGCTGCTTAGACCAGTGTATTATACTGGTTGTTGTTTATAGCTGCTTAGACCAGTGTATTATACTGGTTGTTGTTTATAGCTGCTTAGACCAGTGTATTATACTGGTTGTTGTTTATAGCTGCTTAGACCAGTGTATTATACTGGTTGTTGTTTATAGCTGCTTAGACCAGTGTATTATACTGGTTGTTGTTTATAGCTGCTTAGACCAGTGTATTATACTGGTTGTTGTTTATAGCTGCTTAGACCAGTGTATTATACTGGTTGTTGTTTATAGCTGCTTAGACCAGTGTATTATACTGGTTGTTTATAGCTGCTTAGACCAGTGTATTATACTGGTTGTTGTTTATAGCTGCTTAGACCAGTGTATTATACTGGTTGTTTATAGCTGCTTAGACCAGTGTATTATACTGGTTGTTGTTTATAGCTGCTTAGACCAGTGTATTATACTGGTTGTTGTTTATAGCTGCTTAGACCAGTGTATTATACTGGTTGTTGTTTATAGCTGCTTAGACCAGTGTATTATACTGGTTGTTTATAGCTGCTTAGACCAGTGTATTATACTGGTTGTTTATAGCTGCTTAGACCAGTGTATTATACTAGTTGTTTATAGCTGCTTAGACCAGTGTATTATACTGGTTGTTGTTTATAGCTGCTTAGACCAGTGTATTATACTGGTTGTTTATAGCTGCTTAGACCAGTGTATTATACTAGTTGTTGTTTATAGCTGCTTAGACCAGTGTATTATACTGGTTGTTGTTTATAGCTGCTTAGACCAGTGTATTATACTGGTTGTTGTTTATAGCTGCTTAGACCAGTGTATTATACTGGTTGTTGTTTATAGCTGCTTAGACCAGTGTATTATACTGGTTGTTGTTTATAGCTGCTTAGACCAGTGTATTATACTAGTTGTTTATAGCTGCTTAGACCAGTGTATTATACTAGTTGTTGTTTATAGCTGCTTAGACCAGTGTATTATACTGGTTGTTTATAGCTGCTTAGACCAGTGTATTATACTGGTTGTTTATAGCTGCTTAGACCAGTGTATTATACTGGTTGTTGTTTATAGCTGCTTAGACCAGTGTATTATACTGGTTGTTGTTTATAGCTGCTTAGACCAGTGTATTATACTGGTTGTTGTTTATAGCTGCTTAGACCAGTGTATTATACTGGTTGTTTATAGCTGCTTAGACCAGTGTATTATACTGGTTGTTTATAGCTGCTTAGACCAGTGTATTATACTAGTTGTTGTTTATAGCTGCTTAGACCAGTGTATTATACTGGTTGTTGTTTATAGCTGCTTAGACCAGTGTATTATACTGGTTGTTGTTTATAGCTGCTTAGACCAGTGTATTATACTGGTTGTTTATAGCTGCTTAGACCAGTGTATTATACTAGGTTGTTTATAGCTGCTTAGACCAGTGTATTATACTAGTTGTTTATAGCTGCTTAGACCAGTGTATTATACTGGTTGTGTTTATAGCTGCTTAGACCAGTGTATTATACTGGTTGTTTATAGCTGCTTAGACCAGTGTATTATACTGGTTGTTTATAGCTGCTTAGACCAGTGTATTATACTGGTTGTTTATAGCTGCTTAGACCAGTGTATTATACTGGTTGTTTATAGCTGCTTAGACCAGTGTATTATACTGGTTGTTTATAGCTGCTTAGACCAGTGTATTATACTGGTTGTTGTTTATAGCTGCTTAGACCAGTGTATTATACTGGTTGTTGTTTATAGCTGCTTAGACCAGTGTATTATACTGGTTGTTGTTTATAGCTGCTTAGACCAGTGTATTATACTGGTTGTTGTTTATAGCTGCTTAGACCAGTGTATTATACTGGTTGTTTATAGCTGCTTAGACCAGTGTATTATACTGGTTGTTTATAGCTGCTTAGACCAGTGTATTATACTGGTTGTTGTTTATAGCTGCTTAGACCAGTGTATTATACTAGTTGTTTATAGCTGCTTAGACCAGTGTATTATACTAGTTGTTTATAGCTGCTTAGACCAGTGTATTATACTAGTTGTTTATAGCTGCTTAGACCAGTGTATTATACTGGTTGTTGTTTATAGCTGCTTAGACCAGTGTATTATACTAGTTGTTGTTTATAGCTGCTTAGACCAGTGTATTATACTGGTTGTTGTTTATAGCTGCTTAGACCAGTGTATTATACTGGTTGTTGTTTATAGCTGCTTAGACCAGTGTATTATACTGGTTGTTGTTTATAGCTGCTTAGACCAGTGTATTATACTGTGTTGTTTATAGCTGCTTAGACCAGTGTATTATACTGGTTGTTTATAGCTGCTTAGACCAGTGTATTATACTAGTTGTTTATAGCTGCTTAGACCAGTGTATTATACTGGTTGTTGTTTATAGCTGCTTAGACCAGTGTATTATACTGGTTGTTTATAGCTGCTTAGACCAGTGTATTATACTGGTTGTGTTTATAGCTGCTTAGACCAGTGTATTATACTGGTTGTTGTTTATAGCTGCTTAGACCAGTGTATTATACTGGTTGTTTATAGCTGCTTAGACCAGTGTATTATACTGGTTGTTTATAGCTGCTTAGACCAGTGTATTATACTGGTTGTTTATAGCTGCTTAGACCAGTGTATTATACTGGTTGTTTATAGCTGCTTAGACCAGTGTATTATACTAGTTGTTGTTTATAGCTGCTTAGACCAGTGTATTATACTGGTTGTTGTTTATAGCTGCTTAGACCAGTGTATTATACTGGTTGTGTTTATAGCTGCTTAGACCAGTGTATTATACTGGTTGTTGTTTATAGCTGCTTAGACCAGTGTATTATACTGGTTGTTTATAGCTGCTTAGACCAGTGTATTATACTGGTTGTGTTTATAGCTGCTTAGACCAGTGTATTATACTGGTTGTTGTTTATAGCTGCTTAGACCAGTGTATTATACTGGTTGTTGTTTATAGCTGCTTAGACCAGTGTATTATACTGGTTGTTGTTTATAGCTGCTTAGACCAGTGTATTATACTGGTTGTTGTTTATAGCTGCTTAGACCAGTGTATTATACTGGTTGTTTATAGCTGCTTAGACCAGTGTATTATACTGGTTGTTTATAGCTGCTTAGACCAGTGTATTATACTGGTTGTTGTTTATAGCTGCTTAGACCAGTGTATTATACTGGTTGTTGTTTATAGCTGCTTAGACCAGTGTATTATACTGGTTGTTTATAGCTGCTTAGACCAGTGTATTATACTGGTTGTTTATAGCTGCTTAGACCAGTGTATTATACTAGTTGTTTATAGCTGCTTAGACCAGTGTATTATACTGGTTGTTTATAGCTGCTTAGACCAGTGTATTATACTGGTTGTTGTTTATAGCTGCTTAGACCAGTGTATTATACTGGTTGTTTATAGCTGCTTAGACCAGTGTATTATACTGGTTGTTGTTTATAGCTGCTTAGACCAGTGTATTATACTGGTTGTTTATAGCTGCTTAGACCAGTGTATTATACTAGTTGTTGTTTATAGCTGCTTAGACCAGTGTATTATACTGGTTGTTGTTTATAGCTGCTTAGACCAGTGTATTATACTGGTTGTTGTTTATAGCTGCTTAGACCAGTGTATTATACTGGTTGTTGTATAGCCGCTTAGACCAGTGTATTATACTGGTTGTTTATAGCTGCTTAGACCAGTGTATTATAC
>NW_025757179.1:0-5806 GCF_021184085.1 Oncorhynchus gorbuscha
AATCAATCATCAACCATGTCACAGGCCAATGTTTAATGTCTCTGAGAGGAGAAACCTGATCTCTACAACGAGGCACAACACAAAGGCACTGCTTCATAAACTCAAACACGATAACTTCACCCACAGAAGAGATGATGTTATTTCAGCGCATACAAATAGCTCTCTACTTCAAAACTAAATGGATCAAATGTATTGTTCTTCTTCAGACTGTCAACTCAATGAAACACCTTAAAAATGTGTCAAGAATTTAATCTTCCTTGAAAATGGTTTGCAAATGTCAAATTCACACTCTCACACCTTGGAGAGGCTCAGCTATTTGGTATTTCTCACACTGCTCTTGTTAGTCATATACTGTTAATAAAGCAATCAGATACACACAGACACACGGACACATACACACAAACAAACACACATACACACACGCATACACACACAAACACACTCCTCTCGTACTCTGTTAGCCTGGCACACTGGGTCTGCTCATTACTACAATGCCAAGCTACCAGTTGCTAAGGAGACCTGTGGGGAGAGGGAGGGTTCCTGTTGCCATGGTAGCAAGCCTGCTTCCTGCCAACTATCTTCCCCATGAGACCTGACCAATAGTAGATGGAGAGAAAGAAAGGAGGGAATACAGAGGGAGGAATAAAGAGTAGAGAATAAAGTAAAGAGAGAGAGAGGCTGGGGGTGGTTATGGTTTAAGATGTTGAAAGAGAGCTGTGAAGATGGCTGCAGGAACGAGGTTGCGGGGGGGGGGAGAGGGAGGCTGAAATAAATAACGCCGAAGTGAAAATTGATGAGGTGAAAAAGAGGGAGACACTGAAAGAGCCTTTTGAAAGACCCAGTGTTGTGTTCCTCTGTCAGCTGGTGATCAACATGGCTGCCGAGTCCACCACAACCAGTTCCAGGCACTCAAGACGACACTACAACCACACAAACACATTGCCATGTCCTGGGGTGAACCTAGGTCTGACAGAGCTTTGGAGGAGGACTCACACAACACAGTACACATCCGTCAGGAAAACTCTGCCTTGTCGAGTCTGAGTGGTGTAATAAACAAAGGAATAAGAGAAGCAGAAGAGATAAAGAGAAAGAGAGGGGGGGTGAAGAGAGGGAGAAGAGGGTTAAACTGATTGGAAAGGCATGGGGGGGGCAGGTGGAGGGTTACAGGGAAAGGGTCATGTAATGCGAAGAGAGAGAACTCCTCTCTTGTCTCAACATTCAAATTAGCCTTATTGGGCTGAAATGAGACATTATTGTTTCCATCCTCTCTTGCTCTTCTTTCACTGGGTCTCTCATTCAATTATTCTTCTCACTGCTTACGACTCACAACAGGAGTCAGACAATGCGTTTTGGTATGTACATTTTAAAAATGCATTCCTGCAGAAGACAATGAGATAGAGACTACAATAGACTTTTATTTAACTAGGCAAGTCAGTTAAGAACATATTCTTATTTACAAAGGACGGTGTTCAGGGGCAGAACGACAGATCTTTACCTTGTCAGCTCGGAGATTTGATCTAGCAACCTTTCGGTTACTGGCCCAACACTCTAACCACTAGTCTACCTGCCGCCCACTAGGCTACAATAGAGAATACAATAGACTAAAATAGAGACTACAAAATACTACAATAGAAGCTACAATAGAGACTGCAATATATTACAATAGAGACTATAATATATTACAATAGAGATTATAATAGACTACAATAGAGACTACAATGGGAACTACAATACAGATTACAATAGAGACTACAATACATTTTATTTACATTTACATTTACATTTAAGTCATTTAGCAGACGCTCTTATCCAGAGCGACTTACAAATTGGTGCAATCACCTTATGACATCCAGTGGGACAGTCACTTACAATAGTGCATCTAAAACTTAGGGGGGGGGTGGGGTGAGAGGGATTACTTAACCTATCCTAGGTATTCCTTAAAGAGGTGGGGTTTCAGGTGTCTCCGGAAGGTGGTGATTGACTCCGCTGTCCTGGCGTCGTGAGGGAGTTTGTTCCACCATTGGGGGGCCAGGGCAGCGAACAGTTTTGACTGGGCTGAGCGGGAGCTGTACTTCCTCAGTGGTAGGGAGGCGAGCAGGCCAGAGGTGGATGAACGCAGTGCCCTTGTTTGGGTGTAGGGCCTGATCAGAGCCTGGAGGTACTGAGGTGCCGTTCCCCTCACAGCTCCGTAGGCAAGCACCATGGTCTTGTAGCGGATGCGAGCTTCAACTGGAAGCCAGTGGAGAGAACGGAGGAGCGGGGTGACGTGAGAGAACTTGGGAAGGTTGAACACCAGACGGGCTGCGGCGTTCTGGATGAGTTGAAGGGTTTAATGGCACAGGCAGGAGCCCAGCCAACAGCGAGTTGCAGTAATCCAGACGGGAGATGACAAGTGCCTGGATTAGGACCTGCGCCGCTTCCTGTGTGAGGCAGGGTCGTACTCTGCGGATGTTGTAGAGCATGAACCTACAGGAACGGGCCACCGCCTTGATGTTAGTTGAGAACGACAGGGTGTTGTCCAGGATCACGCCAAGGTTCTTGGCGCTCTGGGAGGAGGACACAATGGAGTTGTCAACCGTGATGGCGAGATCATGGAACGGGCAGTCCTTCCCGGGAGGAAGAGCAGCTCCGTCTTGCCGAGGTTCAGCTTGAGGTGGTGATCCGTCATCCACACTGATATGTCTGCCAGACATGCAGAGATGCGATTCGCCACCTGGTCATCAGAAGGAGGAAAGGAGAAGATTAATTGTGTGTCGTCTGCATAGCAATGATAAGAGAGACCATGTGAGGTTATGACAGAGCCAAGTGACTTGGTGTATAGCGAGAATAGGAGAGGGCCAAGAACAGAGCCCTGGGGGACACCAGTGGTGAGAGCGCGTGGTGAGGAGACAGATTCTCGCCACGCCACCTGGTAGGAGCGACCTGTCAGGTAGGACGCAATCCAAGCGTGGGCCGCGCCGGAGATGCCCAACTCGGAGAGGGTGGAGAGGAGGATCTGATGGTTCACAGTATCGAAGGCAGCCGATAGATCTAGAAGGATGAGAGCAGAGAGAGAGTTAGCTTTAGCAGTGCGGAGCGCCTCCGTGATACAGAGGAGAGCAGTCTCAGTTGAGTGACTAGTCTTGAACCTGACTGATTTGGATCAAGAAGGTCATTCAGAGAGAGATAGCGGGAGAGCTGGCCAAGGACGGCACGTTCAAGAGTTTTGAGAGAAAAGAAAGAAGGGATACTGGTCTGTAATTGTTGACATCGGAGGATCGAGTGTAGGTTTTTTTCAGAAGGGGTGCAACTCTCGCTCTCTTGAAGACGGAAGGGGCGTGACCAACGGTCAGGGATGAGTTGATGAGCGAGGTGAGGTAAGGGAGAAGGTCTCCGGAAATGGTCTGGAGAGAAGAGGAGGGGGATAGGGTCGGGCGGGCAGGTTGTTGGGCGGCCGGCCGTCACAAGACGCGAGATTTCATCTGGAGAGAGGGAGAAAGAGGTCAGGCACAGGGTAGGGCAGTGTGAGCAGAACCAGCGGTGTCGTTTGACTTAGCAAACGAGGATCGGATGTCATCGACCTTCTTTTCAAAATGGTTGTGCGAAGTCATCTGCAGAGAGGGAGGAGGGGGGAGGGGGCGGAGGATTCAGGAGGAGGAGAAGGTGGCAAAGAGCTTCCTAGGGTTGGAAGCAGAAGCTTGGAATTTAGCGTGGTAGAAAGTGGCTTTAGCAGCAGAGACAGAGGAGGAAAATGTAGAGAGGAGGGAGTGAAAGGATGCCAGGTCCGCAGGAGGCGAGTTTTCCTCCATTTCCGCTCGGCTGCCCGGAGCCCTGTTCTGTGAGCTCGCAATGAGTCATCGAGCCACGGAGCGGGAGGGAGGACCGAGCCGGCCTGGAGGATAGGGGACATAGAGAGTCAAGGGATGCAGAGAGGGAGGAGAGGAGGGTTGAGGAGGCAGAATCAGGAGATAGGTGGGAGAAGGTTTGAGCGGAGGGAAGAGATGATAGGATGGAAGAGGAGAGAGTAGCGGGGAGAGAGAGCGAAGGTTGGGACGGCGCGATACCATCCGAGTAGGGGCAGTGTGGGAGGTGTTGGATGAGAGCGAGAGGGAAAAGGATACAAGGCAGTGGTCGGAGACTTGGAGGGAGTTGCAATGAGGTTAGTGGAAGAACAGCATCTAGTAAAGATGAGGTCGAGCGTATTGCCTGCCTTGTGAGTAGGGGGAAGGTGAGAGGGTGAGGTCAAAAGAGGAGAGGAGTGGAAAGAAGGAGGCAGAGAGGAAAGAGTCAAAGGTAGACGTGGGGAGGTTAAAGTCGCCCAGAACTGTGAGAGGTGAGCCGTCCTCAGGAAAGGAGCTTATCAAGGCATCAAGCTCATTGATGAACTCTCCGAGGGAACCTGGAGGGCGATAAATGATAAGGATGTTAAGCTTGAAAGGGCTAGTAACTGTGACAGCATGGAATTCAAAGGAGGCGATAGACAGATGGGTAAGGGGAGAAAGAGAGAATGACCATTGGGGAGAGATGAGGATCCCGGTGCCACCACCCCGCTGACCAGACGCTCTCGGGGTGTGCGAGAACACGTGGGCGGACGAAGAGAGAGCAGTAGGAGTAGCAGTGTTGTCTGTGGTGATCCATGTTTCCGTCAGGGCCAAGAAGTCGAGGACTGGAGGAGGCATGGGCTGAGATGAACTCTGCCTTGTTGACCGCAGATTGGCAGTTCCAGAGGCTACCGGAGACCTGGAACTCCACGTGGGTCGTGCGCTGGGACCACCAGAGTAGGGTGGCGCGCCACGCGGTGAGGAGCGTTTGTATGGTCTGTGCAGAGAGGAGAGAACAGGGATAAACCGACACATAGTTGACAGGCTACAGAAGAGGCTACGCTAATGCAAGGAGATTGGAATGACAAGTGGACTACACGTCTCGAATGTTCAGAAAGTTAAGCTACGTAGCAAGAATCTTATTGACTAAAATGATTAAAATGATACAGTACTGCTGAAGTAGGCCAGCTGGCAGTGGGTGCGTTGTTGACACTACACTAATCAAGTCGTTCCGTTGAGTGTAATGGTTTCTGCAGTGTTGCTATTCGGGGCTAGCAGGCTAGCTAGCAGTGTTGTTTACGTTACGTTGCGTTAAAAGAACGACAATAGATGGCTAGCGAACCTAGAAAATCGCTCTAGACTACACAATTATCTTTGATACAAAGACGGCTATGTAGCTAGCTAAGTAGCTAGCTACGATCAAACAAATCAAACCGTTGTACTGTAATGAAAATGAAGTGAAAATGTGATACAACCTGTGAATGCGACCGGGTAGTTGAGTTCTATACAGAAGACGTTGGCTAGCGTTGGCTAGCTGTTGGCTAGCTAGCAGAGTCACCTACGTTAAGGACGACAAATAGCTGGCTAGCTAACCTCGGTAAATTAAGATAATCACTCTAAGACTACACACTCTAAACCTAAACAACACAATTATCTTGGATACGATGAGACGATGATACGAAGACAGCAAAGACAGCTATGTAGCTAGCTAACACTACACTGATCAAGTCGTTCAGTTGAGTGTAACAGTTTCTCCAGTGCAGCTAATCAGTGGACGTTAGCTAGCTGGCTAGTGAAGACTACGTTAGGACGGCGAAATACGATAATTACGCAATTATCTTTGATACAAAGACGGCTATGTAGCTAGCTGAGAAGAAATTGCTAAGATAAGACAAATCAAACCGTTGTGATATAATGAAATATAATGATATAATGAAAAAGTTATAAAAGTTATACTACCCGTTGGAGCGACGTGCAGATGCGACCACTCGCTCCAACCGGAACCG
>NW_025757180.1:0-5806 GCF_021184085.1 Oncorhynchus gorbuscha
TGTCCGGGGGTGTCCTCGGATGGGGCCAGTGCCCTCATCCCCTCCTGTCTCAGCCTCCAGTATTTATGCTGCAGTAGTTTATGTGTGTGTCGGGGGGCTAGGTCAGCTTGTTTATCTGGAGTACTTCTCCTGTCCTATTCGGTGTCCTGTGTAAATCTTAAGTGTGCGTTCTAATTCTCTCCTTCTCTCTTTCTTTCTCTCTCTCGGAGGACCTGGAGCCCTAGAACCATGCCCCAGGACTACCTGACATGATGACTCCTTGCTGTCCCCAGTCCACCTGGCCATGCTGCTGCTCCAGTTTCAACTGGCCTAGGCCCTAGGACCATGTCCCAGGACTACCTGACATGAGGACTCCTTGCTGTCCCCAGTCCACCTGGCCATGCTCCTGCTCCAGTTTCAACTGTTCTGCCTTACTATTATTCAACCATGCTGGTCATTCATGTTTGTCATTCATTGTCATGTCTTGTCCCTGTGCTCCCCATGCTATTCGTTTCCCTCTGCTGGTCTTGTTTGGTTCTATCCTTCTCTCTCCCCCTCCCTCTCTCACTCTCTCGCTCTCTCTTCTCTCTGTCGTTCCGTTCCTGCTCCCAGCTGTTCCTATTCCCTAATCATCATTTAGTCTTTCCACACCTGTTCCCGATCCTTTCCCCTGATTAGACTCCCTATTTATTCCTTTGTGATCCGTTCCTGTTCCATCGGTTCCTTGTTTTGTATTCCATGCTGTGATTGCGTTTCGCCCTGTCCTGTCGTGTTTTTTGCCGTGATTGTGTATCACCCTGTCCTGTCGTGTTTTGTGCCTTCTTCAGACGCTGCGTGTGAGCAGGTGTCTCAGTTGACTACGGCCTGCGCCTACCCGGCGACCTGCAGTCTGTGGCCGCTTCTCCAGTTGTTTTCCCTCTACTAATCTAGAGGATTTCAGTTATTCGGTTTTGAACATTAATAAACTCTGTTTCTGTTAAGTCGCGTTTGGGTCCTCCTTCACCTGCATGACAGAAGGAACCGATCAAAGAATGGACCCAGCGACTTCAGACGCTCGTTACACTGCCGTCGAGATCCAAGGAGCCATGCTCGGCAGACACGAGCAGGAATTGTCTGCTGCTCGCCATGCCGTGGAGAACCTGGCCGCTCAGGTTTCCGACCTCTCTGGACAGTTCCAGAGTCTACGTCTCGTGCCACCTGTTACTCCCTGGCCTGCCGAGCCTCCTGAACCCAGGGTTAATAACCCACCTTGCTACTCCGGGCAGCCCACTGAGTGCCGCTCCTTTCTCACGCAGTGTGAGATTGTGTTCTCTCTCCAACCCCACACATACTCTAGAGAGAGAGCTCGGGTTGCTTTCGTCATTTCACTCCTTACTGGCCGGGCTCGAGAATGGGGCACAGCTATCTGGGAGGCAAGGGCTGATTGCTCTAACAGATTCCAGAACTTTAAAGAGGAGATGATTCGGGTTTTGACCGTTCAGTTTTTGGTGAGGAGGCTTCTAGGGCCCTGGCTTCCTTATGCCAAGGTGAACGGTCCATAACGGATTATTCCATTGAGTTTCGCACTCTTGCTGCCTCTAGTGAGTGGAACGAGCCGGCGCTGCTCGCTCGTTTTCTGGAGGGACTCCACGCAGTGGTTAAGGATGAGATTCTCTCCCGGGAGGTTCCTTCAGATGTGGACTCCTTGATTGCTCTCGCCATCCGCATAGAACGACGGGTAGATCTTCGTCACCGGGCTCGTGGAAGAGAGCTCGCATCAACGGTGTTTCCCTGCTCCGCATCGCAACCATCTCCCTCTGGCTTTGAGACTGAGCCCATGCAGCTGGGAGGGATTCGCATCTCGAATAAGGAGAGGGAACAGAGGATCACCAACCGCCTGTGCCTCTATTGCGGAGTTGCTGGACATTTTGTTATTTCATGTCCAGTAAGAGGCCAGAGCCCATCAGTAAGCGGAGGGCTACTGGTGAGCGCTACTACTCAGGTCCCTTCATCTAGATCTTGTACTACTATGTCGGTCCATCTACGCTGGACCGGTTCGGGTGCTACATGCAGTGCTTTGATTGACTCTGGGGCTGAGGGTTGTTTCATGGACGAAGCATGGGCTCGGAAACATAACATTCCTTTCAGACCGTTAGACAGGCCTACGCCCATGTTTGCCTTAGATGGTAGTCATCTTCCCAGTATCAAATTTGAGACACTACCTTTAACTCTCACAGTATCTGGTAACCACAGTGAGACTATGTCTTTTTTGATTTTCCGTTCACCGTTTACACCTGTTGTTTTGGGTCACCCCTGGCTTGTATGTCATAATCCTTCTATTAATTGGTCTAGTAATTCTATCCTATCCTGGAACGTTTCTTGTCATGTGAAGTGTTTAATGTCTGCCATCCCTCCCATTTCTTCTGTCCCTACTTCTCAGGAGGAACCTGGCGATTTGACAGGAGTGCCGGAGGAATATCATGATCTGCGCACGGTCTTCAGTCGGTCCGAGCCAACTCCCTTCCTCCTCACCGGTCGTATGATTGTAGTATTGATCTCCTTCCGGGGACCACTCCTCCTCGAGGTAGACTATACTCTCTGTCGGCTCCCGAACGTAAGGCTCTCGAGGATTATTTGTCTGTGTCTCTTGACGCCGGTACCATAGTGCCTTCTTCCTCTCCGGCCGGGCGGGGTTCTTTTTGTTAAGAAGAAGGACGGTACTCTGCGCCCCTGCGTGGATTATCGAGGGCTGAATGACATAACGGTTAAGAATCGTTATCCGCTTCCCCTTATGTCATCAGCCTTCGAGATTCTGCAGGGAGCCAGGTGCTTTACTAAGTTGGACCTTCGTAACGCTTACCATCTCGTGCGCATCAGAGAGGGGACGAGTGGAAAACGGCGTTTAATACTCCGTTAGGGCATTTTGAGTACCGGGTTCTGCCGTTCGGTCTCGCCAATGCGCCAGCTGTTTTCAGGCATTAGTTAATGATGTTCTGAGAGACATGCTGAACATTTTTGTTTTTGTCTATCTTGACGATATCCTGATTTTTTCTCCGTCACTCGAGATTCATGTTCAGCACGTTCGACGTGTTCTACAGCGCCTTTTAGAGAATTGTCTCTACGTAAAGGCTGAGAAGTGCTCTTTTCATGTCTCCTCCGTTACTTTTCTCGGTTCCGTTATTTCCGCTGAAGGCATTCAGATGGATTCCGCTAAGGTCCAAGCTGTCAGTGATTGGCCCGTTCCAAGGTCACGTGTCGAGTTGCAGCGCTTCTTAGGTTTCGCTAATTTCTATCGGCGTTTCATTCGTAATTTCGGTCAAGTTGCTGCCCCTCTCACAGCTCTTACTTCTGTCAAGACGTGTTTTAAGTGGTCCGGTTCCGCCCAGGGAGCTTTTGATCTTCTAAAAGAACGTTTACGTCCGCTCCTATCCTCGTTACTCCTGACGTCACTAGACAATTCATTGTCGAGGTTGACGCTTCAGAGGTAGGCGTGGGAGCCATTCTATCCCAGCGCTCCCAGTCTGACGATAAGGTTCATCCTTGCGCTTATTTTCTCATCGCCTGTCGCCATCTGAGCGCAACTATGATGTGGGTAACCGTGAACTGCTCGCCATCCGCTTAGCCCTAGGCGAATGGCGACAGTGGTTGGAGGGGGCGACCGTTCCTTTTGTCGTTTGGACAGACCATAAGAACCTTGAGTACATCCGTTCTGCCAAACGACTTAATGCCCGTCAAGCTCGTTGGGCGTTGTTTTTCGCTCGTTTCGAGTTTGTGATTTCTTACCGTCCGGGTAGCAAGAACACCAAGCCTGATGCCTTATCCCGTCTGTTTAGTTCTTCTGTGGCTTCTACTGATCCCGAGGGGATTCTTCCTTATGGGCGTGTTGTCGGGTTAACAGTCTGGGGAATTGAAAGACAGGTTAAGCAAGCACTCACGCACACTGCGTCGCCGCGCGCTTGTCCTAGTAACCTCCTTTTCGTCCCTGTTTCCACTCGTCTGGCTGTTCTTCAGTGGGCTCACTCTGCCAAGTTAGCGGGTCATCCCGGTGTTCGAGGCACTCTTGCGTCTATTCGCCAGCGCTTTTGGTGGCCGACTCAGGAGCGTGACACGCGCCGTTTCGTGGCTGCCTGTTCGGACTGCGCGCAGACTAAGTCGGGTAACTCTCCTCCTGCCGGTCGTCTCAGACCGCTCCCCATTCCTTCTCGACCATGGTCTCACATTGCCTTAGACTTCATTACCGGTCTGCCTTTGTCTGCGGGGAAGACTGTGATTCTGACGGTTGTCGATAGGTTCTCTAAGGCGGCACATTTCATTCCCCTCGCTAAACTTCCTTCCGCTAAGGAGACGGCACAAATCATTATTGAGAATGTATTCAGAATTCATGGCCTCCCGTTAGACGCCGTTTCAGACAGAGGTCCGCAATTCACGTCACAGTTTTGGAGGGAGTTCTGTCGTTTGATTGGTGCGTCCGTCAGTCTCTCTTCCGGGTTTCATCCCCAGTCTAACGGTCAAGCAGAGAGGGCCAATCAGACGATTGGTCGCATACTACGCAGCCTTTCTTTCAGGAACCCTGCGTCTTGGGCAGAACAGCTCCCCTGGGCAGAATACGCTCACAATTCGCTTCCTTCGTCTGCTACCGGGTTATCTCCGTTTCAGAGTAGTCTGGGTTACCAGCCTCCTCTGTTCTCATCCCAGCTTGCCGAGTCCAGCGTTCCCTCCGCTCAAGCGTTTGTCCAACGTTGTGAGCGCACCTGGAGGAGGGTGAGGTCTGCACTTTGCCGTTACAGGGCACAGACGGTGAGAGCCGCCAATAAACGCAGGAT
Source organism: Oncorhynchus gorbuscha (assembly GCF_021184085.1). Taxonomy (NCBI): domain Eukaryota; kingdom Metazoa; phylum Chordata; class Actinopteri; order Salmoniformes; family Salmonidae; genus Oncorhynchus; species Oncorhynchus gorbuscha. Next base: position 4,782 of record NW_025757180.1, read on the forward strand.
TAAGAGTCCAAGGTATTGTTGCGGCCAGAGAGTGTGGCTTTCCACTCGCAACCTTCCTCTTACGACAGCTTCTCGTAAGTTGACTCCGCGGTTCATTGGTCCGTTCCGTGTCTCCCAGGTCGTCAATCCTGTCGCTGTGCGACTGCTTCTTCCGCGACATCTTCGTCGCGTCCATCCTGTCTTCCATGTCTCCTGTGTTAAGCCCTTTCTTCGCACCCCCGTTCGTCTTCCCTCCCCCTCCCGTCCTTGTCGAGAGCGCACCTATTTACAAGGTACATAAGATTATGGACATGCGTTCTCGGGGACGGGGTCACCAATACCTAGTGGATTGGGAGGGTTACGGTCCTGAGGAGAGGAGTTGGGTTCCGTCTCGGGACGTGCTGGACCGTTCGCTCATCGATGATTTCCTCCGTTGCCGCCAGGATTCCTCCTCGAGTGCGCCAGGAGGCGCTCGGTGAGTGGGGGTACTGTCATGTTTGTCATTCATTGTCATGTCTTGTCCCTGTGCTCCCCATGCTATTCGTTTCCCTCTGCTGGTCTTGTTTGGTTCTATCCTTCTCTCTCCCCTCCCTCTCTCACTCTCTCGCTCTCTCTTCTCTCTGTCGTTCCGTTCCTGCTCCCAGCTGTTCCTATTCCCCTAATCATCATTTAGTCTTTCCACACCTGTTCCCGATCCTTTCCCCTGATTAGACTCCCTATTTATTCCTTTGTGATCCGTTCCTGTTCCATCGGTTCCTTGTTTTGTATTCCATGCTGTGATTGCGTTTCGCCCTGTCCTGTCGTGTTTTTGCCGTGATTGTGTATCACCCTGTCCTGTCGTGTTTTGTGCCTTCTTCAGACGCTGCGTGTGAGCAGGTGTCTCAGTTGACTACGGCCTGCGCCTACCCGAAGCGACCTGCAGTCTGTGGCCGCTTCTCCAGTTGTTTTCCCCTCTACTAATCTAGAGGATTTCAGTTATTCGGTTTTGAACATTAATAAACTCTGTTTCTGTTAAGTCGCGTTTGGGTCCTCCTTCACCTGCATGA
>NW_025757181.1:0-5806 GCF_021184085.1 Oncorhynchus gorbuscha
AATAAAGGTGATCTGGTCTACCTGGTTAAATAAAGGTGATATGGTCTACCTGGTTAAATAAAGGTGATCTGGCCTACCTGGTTAAAATAAAGGTGATATGGTCTGCCTAGGTTAAACAAAGGTGGATTCCGGTCTACCTGGTTAAATAAAGGTGATCTGGTCTACCTGGTTAAATAAAGGTGATCTGGTCCTACCTGGTTAAATAAAGGTGATCTGGTCTACCTGGTTAAATAAAGGTGATCTGGTCTATCTGGTTAAATAAAGGTGATATGGACTACCTGGTTAAATAAAGGTGATCTGGTCTACCTGGTTAAATAAAGGTGATATGGTCTACCTGGTTAAATAAAGGTGATCTGGCCTACCTGGTTAAATAAAGGTGATATGGTCTACCTGGTTAAATAAAGGTGATCTGGCCTACCTGGTTAAATAAAGGTGATATGATCTACCTGGTTAAATAAAGGTGATCTGGCCTACCTGGTTAAATAAAGGTGATATGGTCTACCTGGTTAAATAAAGGTGATCTGGCCTACCTGGTTAAATAAAGGTGATCTGGCCTACCTGGTTAAATAAAGGTGATATGGTCTACCTGGTTAAATAAAGGTGATATGGTCTACCTGGTTAAATAAAGGTGATCTGGCCTACCTGGTTAAATAAAGGTGATATGGTCTACCTGGTTAAATAAAGGTGATCTGGCCTACCTGGTTAAATAAAGGTGATCTGGCCTACCTGGTTAAATAAAGGTGATCTGGTCTACCTGGTTAAATAAAGGTGATATGGTCTACCTGGTTAAATAAAGGTGATCTGGCCTACCTGGTTAAATAAAGGTGATCTGGTCTACCTGGTTAAATAAAGGTGATCTGGTCTACCTGGTTAAATAAAGGTGATCTGGCCTACCTGGTTAAATAAAGGTGATATGGTCTACCTGGTTAAATAAAGGTGATATGGTCTACCTGGTTAAATAAAGGTGATCTGGCCTACCTGGTTAAATAAAGGTGATCTGGTCTACCTGGTTAAATAAAGGTGATCTGGTCTACCTGGTTAAATAAAGGTGATCTGGTCTACCTGGTTAAATAAAGGTGATCTGGTCTACCTGGTTAAATAAAGGTGATCTGGTCTACCTGGTTAAATAAAGGTGATCTGGTCTACCTGGTTAAATAAAGGTGATCTGGTCTACCTGGTTAAATAAAGGTGATCTGGTCTACCTGGTTAAATAAAGGTGATATGGTCTACCTGGTTAAATAAAGGTGATCTGGTCTACCTGGTTAAATAAAGGTGATCTGGCCTACCTGGTTAAATAAAGGTGATCTGGTCTACCTGGTTAAATAAAGGTGATCTGGCCTACCTGGTTAAATAAAGGTGATCTGGTCTACCTGGTTAAATAAAGGTGATCTGGCCTACCTGGTTAAATAAAGGTGATCTGGTCTACCTGGTTAAATAAAGGTGATCTGGTCTACCTGGTTAAATAAAGGTGATCTGGTCTACCTGGTTAAATAAAGGTGATCTGGCCTACCTGGTTAAATAAAGGTGATCTGGTCTACCTGGTTAAATAAAGGTGATCTGGTCTACCTGGTTAAATAAAGGTGATTGTTTTGAAATAAAAACGAAATAAAACAATGTGACTGTCAGAACGGGTGTTGTATTGTATTGTGTATGTGGAGGCTGCAGTAGATTTCCCTTGATGGCCAAAAAAGCTACATTTTAGTCTCATCTGACCAGAGTACCTTCTTCTATATGTTTGGGGAGTTTCCTACATGCCTTTTGGCAAACACCAAACGTGTTTGCTTATTTTTTTCTTTAAGCAATGTCTTTTTTCTAGCCACTCTTCCATAAAGCCCAGCTGCTTAAAGTGGTCCTATGGACAGATACTCCAACCTTATAGAAGAAAGGGTCTAAACCATCTGAACCAGATGTTTTTTGGGGGTCAAGTTTAAGGAGTTCCGTTAGCACCTCTGACTCAGTGACTGCCTGCAGGAAGAAACTTTGTAGCAGGGCAGGGGGAAAAGAGGGGAGAACGTCGGGGATAGTCATTAGAAGGGGTGGTTGATGAGGAAATGTTGGGCGGGCAGGCATGGCTGAGTCAAATAGGAATCCCTGACTTAATGAAATGTGATGACTAAAAATAGACATGTGCTTCTTGTCAGTAACAACCACTTCTTCAACATTAAGGGACATGAGGCAGCATGAGGAAGGAGGGTTTATTCTCCAGGTCTTTAACCGTTTTGCAGAACTTCTTGAGGTTGAACCCACAGAGAACTGCTCCTTAAAAGGAACTAACTTTGGCCTTCTGGTTGGCACAGGTGCACTTTCTCATTTGCTGGTTGCCAGACCATGATCAGTCAGCTTGAGAGTGCGTGAGCCAGTCGAGCCTGTACCAAATACAATTCTTAGGGTGGAGTAACTCTGCAAGATCGGCCCGAACCAGGGGCTAGCCTGTTTTCAATTCTCATTTTCTTTATGGGGAGTGTTTGTTAACAATACCAGAAAATATAAGAAAAAGAAGGTCAGTGTCTTTTGATAAGAGGATCAAGCTGATTCTATACCATTTACAGAGGCAGTTCATGAAGGAAGGCTTACTCATTGAGTTTTTAGCAAATGTCTATGCCAAATCAGGACAGGGTCGTTTCACTAGGCAGCCTTTATGACACAGACTAAAACAGTGATCACTAAGGTCATTACAGAAAACACCAGACTGATACCTATCAGATTATTGTGAGGATAGTCGGAGGTAGCCTACGTATGAACATATTAGAACATATTTCCCTCAGATTACACAGATCCACAAAAGATTTAGAAAAACAAACCCAATTTTGAAAAACTCCCATATCTACTGGGTGAAATACAGTGTGCCATCACAGCAGCAATATTTGTGACCTGTTGCCACAAGAAAAGGGCAACCAGTGAAGAACAAACACCATTGTAAATACAACCCCATATTTATGCTTATTTGTTTTCCCTTGTGTTCTTTAACCATTTGTACATCGTTACAACACTGTATATATATATGTATATATATATATAATATGACATTTGTAATGTCTTTATTGTTTTGAAATTTCTGTATGTGTAATGTTTACTGTTAATTTTTTTTTTTTATTACTGCTTTGGCAATGTTAACACGTTTCCCATGCCAATAAAGCCCCTTGAATTGAATTGAGAGAGACAGAGAGAGAGAGAGAGAGACAGAGAGAGACAGAGAGAGAGACACAGAGAGACAGAGAGAAACAAAGAGACAGTGAGACAGAGAGAGAAAACAGAGAGAGAGCAGAGAGAGAGACAGAGAGAGAGAGAGAGAGACAGAGAGAAACAAAGAGACAGTGAGACAGAGAGAAAAACAGAGAGAGAGAGCAGAGAGAGAGACACAGAGAGACAGAGAGAAACAAAGAGACAGTGAGACAGAGAGAAAAACAGAGAGAGAGAGAGAGAGAGAGAGAGAGAGAGAGAGAGAGAGAGAGAGAGAGAGAGAGAGAGAGAGAGAGAGAGAGAGAGAGAGAGAGAGAGAGAGAGAGAGAACAGAGAGAGACAGAGAGAAACAAAGAGACAGTGAGACAGAGAGAAACAGAGAGAAACAGAGAGAGAGAGAGAGAGAGAGACAGAGAGACAGAGAGAAACAAAGAGACAGTGAGACAGAGAGAAAAACAGAGAGAGAGACAGAAGAGAGAGAGACACAGAGAGACAGAGAGAAACAAAGAGACAGTGAGACAGAGAGAAAAACAAGAGAGAGAGAGAGAGAGAGAGAGAGAGAGAGAGAGAGAGAGAGAGAGAGAGAGAGAGAGAGAGAGAGAGAGAGAGAGAGAGAAGAGAGAGAGAGAGAGAGAGAGACAGAGAGAAACAAAGAAAGTAGCAGAGAGAGAAACAGAGAGAGAGAGACAGAGAGAGCAGAGAGACAGAAATCAAGAGACAGTGAGACAGAGAAAAACAGAGAGAGAGAGAGAGAGACAGAGAGAGAGACACAGAGAGACAGAGAAGAAACAAAGAGACAGTGAGACAGAGAGAAAACAGAGAGAGAGAGAGAGAGAGAGAGAGAGAGAGAGAGAGAGAGAGAGAGAGAGAGAGAGAGAGAGAGAGAGAACAGAGAGACTGAGAGAGAAACACACAGAGACGTAGTGAGTACAGAGAGCAGAACAGTAGAGAGTAGACAGAGAGCACACAGAGAGAGAGACACAGAGAGAGAGAGAGACAGACAGAGAGAGAGAGACAGAGAGAAACAGAGAGAGAGAGAGAGAGAGACAGAGAGAGAGCACAGAGAGACACAGCAGAGATCAGAGCAGCAACACACACAGAGACAGACAGACAGAGAGAGAAACAGAGAGAGAGAGAGAGAGAGAGAGAGAGAGAGAGCAGAGAGAGAGACAGAGAGAGACAGAGAGACAGAGAGAAGACAGAGACAGACAGACAGAGAGAGCAGACAGACAGAGAGAGAGACAGAGAGAGAGACAGAGAGACAGAGAGACAGAGAGACAGACAGACAGAGAGAACAGAGACAGAGAGAGAGCGAGACAGAGAGAGAGAGAGTACGAGAGAGATGAGAGAGAGAGAGATGCCCTTATGTCTTTCCCTCGCCACACCTCTCGTATTTCCTCCGCCCCACACACACACACACAGAGAGAGAGAGAGACAGACAGAGGGAGACAGACAGAGAGACAGACACCACAGAATGACAAACAGGCCATCTGCCCCCCCACACACACATCTGCCCCCCCACATCACACCCCCAGCGAGCGAGACAGAGAGAGACAGACAGAGCAGACAGAGAGTCAGACAGAGAGTCAGACAGACAGACAGACAGACAGACAGACAGACAGACAGACAGACAGACAGACAGACAGACAGACAGACAGACAGACAGACAGACAGACAGACAGACAGACAGACAGACAGACAGACAGCACCACAGAATGACAAACAGGCCATCTGCCCCCGCCCCACACACACGACAGAGAGAAAGAGACAGACAGAGAGACAGACAGAAACAGCACCACAGAATGACAAACAGCAGAGAAAACTTCTAACAGCAACACAACGTGTAGAGCAACAGAAACTCACCTCACCTCAAGTCACCCAATAACCAGTCTACTGGAGAAGAGCTGTAGACACACTCCAACTACTACACAGCACAGTCCTACTCTTCTCTCTGTCTTTCTTTCTCAAACACACGTGTGTTTCTTCTGAACCCGGTCTGCTCTGGCCCTGTGAGCCAATGACTTCTGAGTGTCTGTATGAGCAGGGCTGTGCTGAGCGTCTGCCTCAAATTCCTCCTGCCGATACACACGCACGCACACACACACACGCACACATGCACACACGCACAAAACACACACACACACAGTCCACAGCTCCAGCTAAGAGCCACTCACAGAGGACAACCTCCCAGGGGTTGTAATATAATATTATATACTATACGTACACACACATACTAAGTATACACACACACTCAACACATACTCTCTCTTCTCTCTCTCTCTCTCTCTCTCTCTCTGTCTCTCTCTCTCTCTCTCTCTCTCTCCTCTCTCCTCCTCTCTCTCTCTCCTCTCTCTCTGTCTCTCTCTGTCTCTCTCTCTGTCTCTCTCTCTCTCTCTCTCTCTCTCTCTCTCTCTCTCTCCTCCTCTCTCTCTCTCTCTCTCTCTCTCTCTCTCAGACAGACAGACAGACAGACAGACAGACAGACAGACAGACAGACAGACAGACAGACAGACAGACAGACAGACAGACAGACAGACAGACAGACAGACAGACAGACAGACAGACAGACAGACAGACAGACAGACAGACAGACAGACAGACAGACAGACAGACAGACAGACAGACA
>NW_025757182.1:0-5804 GCF_021184085.1 Oncorhynchus gorbuscha
TGCCTGCCTGCCGGCCTGCTTGCCGCCTGCCTTCCTTCATCCTGCCTCCCCGCCACTCTGTTGCCTGCCTGCCTGCAGGCCTGCTTGCCGTCTGCCTTCCTCCACCCTGCCTCCCCTACACTCTGTTGCCTGCCTTCCTCCACCCTGCCTGCCCTCCACTCTGTTGCCTGCCTTCCTCCACCCTGCCTCCCCTCCACTCTGTTGCCTGCCTTCCTCCACCCTGCCTCCCCTCCACTCTGTTGCCTGCCTTCCTCCACCCTGCCTCCCCTCCACTCTGTTGCCTGCCTTCCTCCACCCTGCCTCCCCTCCCACTCTGTTGCCTGCCTTCCTCCACCCTGCCTCCCCTCCACTCTGTTGCCTGCCTTCCTCCACCCTGCCTCCCTACACTCTGTTGCCTGCCTTCCTCCACCCTGCCTCCCCTACACTCTGTTGCCTGCCTTCACTCCACCCTGCCTCCCCTCCACTCTGTTGCCTGCCTTCCTCCACCCTGCCTCCCCTCCACTCTGTTGCCTGCCTTCCTCCACCCTGCCTCCCTCCACTCTGTTGCCTGCCTTCCTCCACCCTGCCTCCCCTCCACTCTGTTGCCTGCCTTCCTCCACCCTGCCTCCCCTCCACTCTGTTGCTGCCTGCCAGCCTGTTGCCTGCCTTCCTCCACCCTGCCTCCCCTCCACTCTGTTGCCTGCCTGCCGGCCTGCTTGCCGCCTGCCTTCCTCCACCCTGCCTCCCCTCCACTCTGTTGCCTGCCTGCCGGCCTGCCGGCCTGCTTTCCGCCTGCCTTCCTCCACCCTGCCTCCCCTCCACTCTGTTGCCTGCCTGCCGGCCTGCTTGCCGCCTGCCTTCCTCCACCCTGCCTCCCCTCCACTCTGTTGCCTGCCTGCAGGCCTGCTTGCCGTCTGCCTTCCTCCACCCTGCCTCCCCTCCACTCTGTTGCCTGCCTTCCTCCACCCTGCCTCCCCTCCACTCTGTTGCCTGCCTTCCTCCACCCTGCCCCCCCCACTCTGTTGCCTGCCTTCCTCCACCCTGCCTCCCCTCCACTCTGTTGCCTGCCTGCCGGCCTGCCTTCCTCCGCCCTGCCTCCCCTCCACTCTGTTGCCTGCCTTCCTCCACCCTGCCTCCCCTCCACTCTGTTGCCTGCTTGCCGCCTGCCTTCCTCCACCCTGCCTCCCCTCCCACTCTGTTGCCTGCCTGCCGGCCTGCTTGCCGCCTGCCTTCCTCCACCCTGCCTCCCCTCCACTCTGTTGCCTGCCTGCCTGCCTGCTCTGCCACCTGCCTCCCTCCACTCTGTTGCCTGCCTTCCCCTCCACCCTGCCTCCCCTCCCTGCTGTTGCCTGCTTGCCGCCTGCCTTCCTCCACCCTGCCTCCCCTCCACTCTGTTGCCTGCCTTCCTCCACCCTGCCTCCCCTCCACTCTGTTGCCTGCCTTCCTCCACCCTGCCTCCCCTCCACTCTGTTGCCTGCCTTCCTCCACCCTGCCTCCCCTCCACTCTGTTGCCTGCTTGCCGCCTGCCTTCCTCCACCCTGCCTCCCCTCCACTCTGTTGCCTGCCTTCCTCCACCCTGCCTCCCCTCCACTCTGTTGCCTGCCTTCCTCCACCCTGCCTCCCCTCCACTCTGTTGCCTGCCTTCCTCCACCCTGCCTCCCCTCCACTCTGTTGCCTGCTTGCCGCCTGCCTTCCTCCACCCTGCCTCCCCTCCACTCTGTTGCCTGCCTGCCGGTCTGCTTGCCGCCTGCCTTCCTCCACCCTGCCTCCCCTCCACTCTGTTGCCTGCCTTCCTCCACCCTGCCTCCCCTCCACTCTGTTGCCTGCTTGCCGCCTGCCTTCCTCCACCCTGCCTCCCCTCCACTCTGTTGCCTGCCTGCCGGTCTGCCTTTCCGCCTGCCTTCCCTCCACCCTGCCTCCCCTCCACTCTGTTGCCTGCCTTCCTCCACCCTGCCTCCCCTCCACTCTGTTGCCTGCTTGCCGCCTGCCTTCCTCCACCCTGCCTCCCCTCCACTCTGTTGCCTGCCTGCCGGCCTGCTTGCCGCTTGACTTCCTCCACCCTGCCTCCCCTCCACTCTGTTGCCTGCCTGCACGGCCTGCTCTCCACCGTCCTGCCTTCCTCCACCCTGCCTCCCCTCCACTCTGTTGCCTGCCTGCCGGTCTGCTTGCCGCCTGCCTTCCTCCACCCTGCCTCCCCTCCACTCTGTTGCCTGCCTGCCGGCCTGCTTGCCGCCTGCCTTCCTCCACCCTGCCTCCCCTCCACTCTGTTGCCTGCCTGCCGGCCTGCTTGCCGCTTGACTTCCTCCACCCTGCCTCCCCTCCACTCTGTTGCCTGCCTGCAGGCCTGCTTGCCGTCTGCCTTCCTCCACCCTGCCTCCCCTCCACTCTGTTGCCTGCCTTCCTCCACCCTGCCTCTCCTCCACTCTGTTGCCTGCCTTCCTCCACCCTGCCCCCCACTCTGTTGCTGCCTGCCTTCCTCCACCCTGCCTCCCCTCCACTCTGTTGCCTGCATGCCGGCCTGCTTGCCGCCTGCCTTCCACCCTGCCTCCCCTCCACTCTGTTGCCTGCCTGCCGGTCTGCTTGCCGCCTGCCTTCCTCCACCCTGCCTCCCCTCCATTCTGTTGCCTGCCTGCCTGCCGGCCTGCTTTCCGCCTGCCTTCCTCCACCCTGCCTCCCCTCCACTCTGTTGCCTGGCTGCCGGCCTGCGGCCTGCTTTCCGCCTGCCTTTCCTCACCCTGCCTACCCTCCCACTATGTTGCCTGCCTGCCTCGGCCTGCCCGGCCTGCTCCGCCTGCCTTCGTCCACCCTGCCTCCCCTCCACTCTGTTGCCTGCCTGCCGGTCTGCTTGCCGCCTGCCTTCCTCCACCCTGCCTCCCCTCCACTCTGTCCTGTTGCCTGCCGGCCCTGCTTGCCGCCTGACTTCCTCCACCCTGCCCCTCCCCCTCCTCTCTGTCCTGTTGCCTGCCCGGCCTGGCTTTCCGCCTGCCTTCCTCCACCCTGCCTCCCCTCCATTCTGTCCTGTTGCTCTGCCTGCCTGCCGTCCTGCTTGCCGCCTGCCTTCCTCCAACCTGCCTCCCCCCACTCTGTCCTGTTGCCGCCTGCCTGCCTGCCTGCCTGCCTGCCCGCCTGCCTGCCTGCCCGCCTGCACCTGCCCGCCCTCCCTCCACCCTGCCTCCCTACACTCTGTTGCCTGCCTGCCGGCTCTGTCCGGCCTGCACCCGCCTGCCTTCCTCCACTCCTGTCCTGTTGCCTGCTCTGCCTGCCTGCCTGCCTGCCTGCCTGCCTGCCTGCCTGCCCACTCTGCCTGCCTGCCTTCCTCCACCCTGCCTCCCCCTACACTCTGTTTGCATGCCTGCCGGCCTGCCGGCCTGCTTGCCGCCTGCCTTCCTCCACTCTGTCCTGTTGCCTGCCTGCCTGCCTGCCTGCCTGCCTGCCTGCCTGCCTGCCTGCCTGCACTGCCTGCCGGCCTGCCGTCTGCGGCCTGCCTTCCTCCACCCTGCCTCCCCTCACTCTGTTGCATGCCTGCCGTCCTGCCGCCTGCTTTCCGCCTCCCTTCCTCCACCCCCTCGCCTCCCCTCCACTCTGTTGCCTGCCTGCCGGTCGCTTGCCGCCCTGCCTTCCCTCCACCCTGTTGCCTCCCCTCCCTCTGTTGCCACTGCCTGCCTGCCTGCCTGCCTGCCTGCGGCCTGCTTTCCGCCTGCCTTCCTCCACCCTGCCTCCCCTCCACTCTGTTGCCTGCCTGCCGTCTGCACGCCTGCCTCCCTCCACTCTCTTGCACCCTGCCTCCCTCCACCCTGTCTGCCCTGCCTGCCGGTCTCTGCTGCCTGCCTTCCTCCACCCTGCCTCCCCTCCACTCTGTTGCCTGCCTGCCCGGCCTGCTTGCCGCCTGCCTTCCTCCACCCCCTGCCTCCCCTCCACTCATGTTGCCTGCCTTCCTCCACCCTGCCTCCCTCCGCTCTGTTGCCTGCCTTCCTCCACCCTGCCTCCCCTCCACTCTGTTGCCTGCCTTCCTCCACCCTGCCTCCCCTCCACTCTGTTGCCTGCCTTCCTCCACCCTGCCTCAACCTCCACTATGTTGCCTGCCTGCCGGCCTGCGGCCTGCTTTCCGCCTGCCTTCCTCCACCCTGCCTCCCCTCCACTCTGTTGCCTGCCTTCCTCCACCCTGCCTCCCCTCCACTCTGTTGCCTGCCTGCCGGCCAGCTTTCCGCCTGCCTTCCTCCACCCTGCCTCCCCTCCACTCTGTTGCCTGCCTTCCTCCACCCTGCCTCCCCTCCACTCTGTTGCCTGCCTTCCTCCACCCTGCCCCCCCCCACTCTGTTGCCTGCCTTCCTCCACCCTGCCTCCCCTCCACTCTGTTGCCTGCCTTCCTCCACCCTGCCCCCCCCACTCTGTTGACTGCCTTCCTCCACCCTGCCTCCCCTCCACTCTGTTGCCTGCCTTCCTCCACCCTGCCTCCCCTCCACTCTGTTGCCTGCCTGCCGGCCTGCTTGCCGCGTGCCTTCCTCCACCCTGCCTCCCCTCCACTCTGTTGCCTGCCTTCCTCCACCCTGCCTCCCCTCCACTCTGTTGCCTGCCTTCCTCCACCCTGCCTCCCCCCCACTCTGTTGCCTGCCTTCCTCCACCCTGCCTCCCCTCCACTCTGTTGCCTGCCTTCCTCCACCCTGCCTCAACCTCCACTATGTTGCCTGCCTGCCGGCCTGCGGCCTGCTTTCCGCCTGCCTTCCTCCACCCTGCCTCCCCTCCACTCTGTTGCCTGCCTTCCTCCACCCTGCCTCCCCTCCACTCTGTTGCCTGCCTGCCGGCCAGCTTTCCGCCTGCCTTCCTCCACCCTGCCTCCCCTCCACTCTGTTGCCTGCCTTCCTCCACCCTGCCTCCCCTCCACTCTGTTGCCTGCCTTCCTCCACCCTGCCCCCCCCCACTCTGTTGCCTGCCTTCCTCCACCCTGCCTCCCCTCCACTCTGTTGCCTGCCTTCCTCCACCCTGCCTCCCCCACTCTGTTGACTGCCTTCCTCCACCCTGCCTCCCTCCCACTCTGTTGCCTGCCTTCCTCCACCCTGCCTCCCTCCACTCTGTTGCCTGCCTGCCGGCCTGCTTGCCGCCTGCCTTCCTCCACCCTGCCTCCCCTCCACTCTGTTGCCTGCCTGCCGAGTCTGCTTCCCCACCCTGCCTCCCCTCCACTCTGTTGCCTGCCTCCTCTCTCTCACCCTGCCTCCCACTCCACTCTGTTGCCTGCCTTCCTCCACCCTGCCTCCCCTCCACTCTGTTGCCTGCCTGCCGGCTCTGCCTTGCCTGCCCTGCCTCCCCTCCACTCTGTTGCCTGCCTGCCGACCTGCTTGCTGCCTGCCTTCCCTCCCCTGCCTCCCTCCACTCTGTTGCCTGCCTGCCGGTCTGCTTGCCCGCCTGCCTTCCTCCACCCTGCCTCCCTCCACTCTGTTGCCTGCCTGCCTGCCTGCCTCCTTTCCGCCTGCCTTCCTCCACCCTGCCTCCCCTCCCACTCTGTTGCCTGGCCGCCTGCCTTCGGCTCCACCCTGCCTCTCCCTCCACTCCTGTTGCCTGCCTTCCTCCACTCCGCTGCCTCCCTCCACTCTGCCTGTTGCCTGCCGCCTGCCTTCCTCCACCCTGCCTCCCCCTCCACTCTGTTGCCTGCCTTCCTCCACCCTGCCTCCCTCCACTCTGTGCCTGCCTGCCTTCCACCCTGCCTCCCCTCCACTTGTCCTGTTGCCTGCCTTCCTCCACCCTGCCTCCCCTCCACTCTGTCCTGTTGCCTGCCGGCCTGCCTGCCGCCTGCCTTCCTCCACCCTGCCTCCCTCCACTCTGCTTGCCTG
>NW_025757183.1:0-5804 GCF_021184085.1 Oncorhynchus gorbuscha
GTATGGTAGTAGGTGGCTTTGAACAGGGTATGGTAGTAGGTGGCTTTGAACAGGGTATGGTAGTAGGTGTCTTTGAACAGGGTATGGTAGTAGGTGTCTTTGAACAGGGTATGGTAGTAGGTGTCTTTGAACAGGGTATGGTAGTAGGTGTCTTTGAACAGGGTATGGTAGTAGGTGGCTTTGAACAGGGTATGGTAGTAGGTGCCTTTGAACAGGGTATGGTAGTAGGTGTCTTTGAACAGGGTATGGTAGTAGGTGCCTTTGAACAGGGTATGGTAGTAGGTGGCTTTGAACAGGGTATGGTAGTAGGTGTCTTTGAACAGGGTATGGTAGTAGGTGCCTTTGAACAGGGTATGGTAGTATGTTTTTTTTTACGGGGTATGGTAGTAGGTGCCTTTGAACAGGGTATGGTAGTAGGTGTCTTTGAACGGGGTATGGTAGTAGGTGCCTTTGAACAGGGTATGGTAGTAGGTGTCTTTGAACAGGGTATGGTAGTAGGTGCCTTTGAACAGGGTATGGTAGTAGGTGCCTTTGAACAGGGTATGGTAGTAGGGGCCAGACGCACCTGTTTGAGTGCGTCAAGAACTGCAACGCTGCTGGGTTTTTCACGCTCAACAGTTTCCTTTGTGTATCAAGAATGGTCCATCACCCAAAGGTCATCCAGCTAACTTGACACAACAGTGGGAAGCATTGGAGTCAACATAGGCCAGCATCCCTGTGGAACACAGCCTCCCTGTGGACTCAACACCACGTAGAGTCAACGTGGGCCAGCATCCCTGTGGAACACATTCAACACCATGTAGAGTCAACATGGGCCAGCATCCCTGTGGAACACATTCAACACCACGTAGGGTCAACATGGGCCAGCATCCCTGTGGAACACATTCAACACCACGTAGGGTCAACATGGGCCAGCATCCCTGTGGAACACAGCTTCCCTGTGGACTCAACACCACGTAGAGTCAACATAGGCCAGCATCCCTGTGGAACACATTCAACACCACATAGAGTCAACGTGGGCCAGCATCCCTGTGGAACACAGCTTCCCTGTGGACTCAACACCACGTAGAGTCAACATGGGCCAGCCTCCCTATGGAACACAGCCTCCCTGTGGACTCAACACCACGTAGAGTCAACATGGGCCAGCATCCCTGTGGAACACATTCAACACCACGTAGAGTCAACATGGGCCAGCATCCCTGTGCAACACATTCAACACCTTGTAGAGTCAACATGGGCCAGCATCCCTGTGCAACACATTCAACACCTTGTAGAGTCAACGTGGGCCAGCATCCCTGTGCAACACATTCAACACCTTGTAGAGTCAACATGGGCCAGCATCCCTGTGCAACACATTCAACACCTTGTAGAGTCAACATGGGCCAGCATCCCTATGGAACACATTCAACACCACGTAGAGTCAACATGGGCCAGCATCCCTGTGGAACACAGCCTCCCTGTGGACTCAACACCATGTAGAGTCCATGACCCGACAAATTGAGGATGTTCTGAGGGCAAAAGGGGCGAGTGCAACTAAATATTAAGAAGGTGTTCCTAATGTTTTGTACACTCAGTGTATCGTGACCTACGTTTGACCAGAGCCCCATAGGGCCCTATTCCCTTCATAGTGCCCCATAGGGCCATATTCCCTTCATAGTGTCCCATAGAGCCCTATTCCCTTCATAGTGAACTATGTTTGACCAGAGCCCCATAGGGCCCTATTCCCTTCATAGTGAACTATGTTTGACCAGAGCCCCATAGGGCCCTATTCCCTTCATAGTGAACTACGTTTAACCAGAGCCCCATAGGGCCCTATTCCCTTCATAGTGCCACATAGAGCCCTATTCCCTTCATAGTGCCCCATAGGGCCCTATTCCCTTCATAGTGCCACATAGAGCCCTATTCCCTTCATAGTGCCACATAGAGCCCTATTCCCTTCATAGTGCCACATAGAGCCCTATTCCCTTCATAGTGCCACATAGAGCCCTATTCCCTTCATAGTGCCACATAGAGCCCTATTCCCTTCATAGTGCCACATAGAGCCCTATTCCCTTCATAGTGCCCCATAGGGCCCTATTCCCTTCATAGTGAACTATGTTTGACCAGAGCCCCATAGTGGCTCACTTCATCTTTATCTCTACGTTGACTTGACAAAAACAGAACAGACTTTCCTTCTTTGGTTAAAAAAAACAACACATTATTAGTGTATCCCACAGTCACACAGTCCCACAGTCCCACAGTCCCACAGTCACACAGTCCCACAGTCCCACAGTCCCACAGTCCCACAGTCCCACAGTCCCACAGTCCCACAGTCCCACAGTCCCACAGTCCCACAGTCCCACAGTCCCACAGTCCCACAGTCCCACAGTCCCACAGTCCCACAGTCCCACAGTCCCACAGTCACACAGTCACACAGTCCCACAGTCCCACAGTCCCACAGTCACACTGCTCTGGGTCTGCAATGACACTCTTCCCTCTCTCTCTGGGTCTGCAATGACACTCTCCCTCTCTCTATGGGCCTGTAATGACACTCTCCCTCTCTCTATGGGCCTGTAATGACACTCTCCCTCTCTCTATGGGCCTGTAATGACACTCTCCCTCTCTCTATGGGCCTGTAATGACACTCTCCCTCTCTCTATGGGCCTGTAATGACACTCTCCCTCTCTCTATGGGCCTGTAATGACACTCTCCCTCTCTCTATGGGCCTGTAATGACACTCTCCCTCTCTCTATGGGCCTGTAATGACACTCTCCTCTCTCTATGGGCCTGTAATGACACTCTCCCTCTCTCTATGGGCATGTAATGACACTCTCCCTCTCTATATGGGCATGTAATGACACTCTCCCTCTCTCTTTGGGCCTGCAATGACACTCTGCCTCTCTATATGGGCCTGTAATGACACTCTGCCTCTCTCTCTGGGCCTGCAATGACACTCTCCCTCTCTCTCTGGGCCTGCAATGACACTCTGCCTCTGTCTCTGGGCCTGTAATGACACTCTCCCTCTCTCTCTGGGTCTGAAATGACACTCTCTCTCTCTGGGTCTGAAATGACACTCTGCCTCTCTCTCTGGGTCTGAAATGACACTCTCCTCTCTCTCTGGGCCTGAAATGACACTCTGCCTCTCTCTCTGGGCCTGAAATGACACTCTCCCTCTCTCTCTGGGTCTGAAATGACACTCTCCCTCTCTCTCTCTGGGTCTGAAATGACACTCTCCCTCTCTCTCTGGGTCTGAAATGACACTCTCCCTCTCTCTCTGGGTCTGAAATGACACTCTTCCTCTCTCTCTGGGTCTGAAATGACACTCTCCCTCTCTCTCTGGGCCTGTAACTTCCCTCTGCCCCTCTCTCTGGGCCTGTAATGACACTCTGCCTCTCTCTCTGGGTCTGAAATGACACTCTCTCTCTCTCTGGGCCTGAAATGACACTCATCCTCTCTCGCTCTCTGTCTGCATATGAACAGGTGTACCGGATGGTGTGTGTTCCCTCTCTTCCGCCTCCTCCCTGAATGGGGTACAAGGTGTAAAACTGGTCTCTGCTGATAAAATGTGACAGTGTAGTGACCTTTTCAGTTCCCTCTGGTCTAAACCTCAGATAAAAAGAAAACCATTACCAAGTACAACACCAGGAAATGAACCTCAACAAAACTCTTGGCCCGGGAGCAGCTTTGAGTCTGTAACAAACATCTCACCACCCGTCCCAAATAACACCCTATTCCCTACATAGTGCACCTGGTCCTTGTCCAAAGTAGTGCACTATGTAAGGACTGGGATGTCATTTGGAACACAGGGCAAAAAATGAGCAGATCACATGAAGTTTGTCCAAAACAAATGTTGAGACAGAGAAAAGAGGCTGTAAGGCTGTTAGGAAGTCACTTGTTGGAATCGCAAATTCCTCATCTGATGAATTAAACATTAGCGGGGTTTTTATTATTAGTAGGTGCTAATTCAGCCTGGATTTATTCATTAAAAACTCCTGGCTGCAATTTTAATTAAACATTTATTCAAATCAGTGAGAAGACTTCATTTACAGCCTCTGCTTTAGCTCATCGAACAAAGACAGATGACACTACAGAGGACAGGTATAGGTAACACTACAGAGGACAGGTATAGGTAACACTACAGAGGACAGATATAGGTAACACTACAGAGAACAGGTATAGGTAACACTACAGAGAACAGGTATAGGTAACACTACAGAGGACAGGTATAGGTAACACTACAGAGGACAGGTATAGGTAACACTACAGAGGGACAGGTATAGGTAACACTACAGAGGACAGGTATAGGTAACACTACAGAGGACAGGTATAGGTAACACTACAGAGGACAGGTATAGGTAACACTACAGAGGGACAGGTATAGGTAACACTACAGAGGACAGGTATAGGTAACACTACAGAGGACAGGTATAGGTAACACTACAGAGGACAGGTATAGGTAACACTACAGAGGACAGGTATAGGTAACACTACAGAGGGACAGGTATAGGTAACACTACAGAGGACAGGTATAGGTAACACTACAGAGGACAGGTATAGGTAACACTACAGAGGACAGGTATAGGTAACACTACAGAGGACAGGTATAGGTAACACTACAGAGGACAGGTATAGGTAACACTACAGAGGACAGGTATAGGTAACACTACAGAGGACAGGTATAGGTAACACTACAGAGGACAGGTATAGGTAACACTACAGAGGACAGGTATAGGTAACACTACAGAGGACAGGTATAGGTAACACTACAGAGGACAGGTATAGGTAACACTACAGAGGACAGGTATAGGTAACACTACAGAGGACAGGTATAGGTAACACTACAGAGGACAGGTATAGGTAACACTACAGAGGACAGGTATAGGTAACACTACAGAGGACAGGTATAGGTAACACTACAGAGAACAGGTATAGGTAACACTACAGAGGACAGGTATAGGTAATACTACAGAGGACAGGTATAGGTAACACTACAGAGGACAGGTATAGGTAATACTACAGAGGACAGGTATAGGTAACACTACAGAGGACAGGTATAGGTAATACTACAGAGGACAGGTATAGGTAACACTACAGAGAACAGGTATAGGTAATACTACAGAGGACAGGTATAGGTAACACTACAGAGGACAGGTATAGGTAACACTACAGAGGACAGGTATAGGTAACACTACAGAGGACAGGTATAGGTAACACTACAGAGGACAGGTATAGGTAACACTACAGAGAACAGGTATAGGTAACACTACAGAGGACAGGTATAGGTAACACTACAGAGGACAGGTATAGGTAACACTACAGGGGACAGGTGTAGGTAACACTACAGAGGACAGGTATAGGTAACACTACAGAGGACAGGTATAGGTAACACTACAGAGGACAGATGGGGTAACACATATGGGCTATCTAGGGTACACATCTGTTGTGTTATGGGGTATCTAGGGTACACATCGGTTGTGTTATGGGGTATCTAGGGTACACATCTGTTGTGTTATGGGGTATCTAGGGTACACATCGGTTGTGTTATGGGGTATCTAGGTACACATCGGTTGTGTTATGGGGTATCTAGGGTACACATCGGTTGTGTTATGGGGTATCTAGGGTACACATCTGGTCCTGTAGCTCAGTTGGTAGAGCATGGCGCTTGTAACGCCAGGGAAGTGGGTTCAATCCCCGGGACCACCCATACGTAGAATGTAGAATGTATGCACACATGACTGTAAGTCGCTTTGGATAAAAGCGTCTGCTAAATGGCATATTATCTGTTGTGATATGGGGTATCTAGGGTACACATCTGTTGTGTTATG
>NW_025757184.1:0-5804 GCF_021184085.1 Oncorhynchus gorbuscha
TACTTCATCACTACCTGTTTTTGTAAGAAGTGTTGACAAGCTGTTTAACTTCTTTGGGGTAGGGGGCAGTATTGGGTAGCTTGGATGAAAAACGTGCCCAAATTAAGCTGCCTACCAGCCGTAAAACGAGAATATGCATATAATTAGAAAATCTGGATAGGAAACACTCTGAAGATTCTAAAACTGTTTGAATGATGTCTGTGAGCATAACAGAACTCATACGGCAGGCAAAAACCTGAGAAGAAAAATCCATGCAGGAAGTGGGAAATCTGGGGTTTGTAGTTTATCACCTCAGCCCCATTGAAGATACTGTGTGATATGAGTTGTGTTTCACTTCCCAAGGCTTCCACTAGATGTCAACAGTATTTAGAACCTGTTTTTGAGGATTATACCTAAAAGAGGGCTCATAAGGGCTCTTTGAGGTAGTGGTCTGGCAGAGTGCCGCAGCCTCGGTCTGGCATGCTCACGTGAAAGGTAGCTACATTCCACTTCCATTCATTCCACTTCATTTGTACAGACGAAGTGAATTGTCCGATTTGGAAAAGTAATGAAGTTTTATGTTAAAACATCCTAAAGATTGATTCCATACTTGGTTTGGCATGTTTCTACGGGCTGTAACTGAACTTTGAACTTTTCGTCCGACGTTCGGGCGCGACCTGAACGTGCTTTTGGATTTGTTTATCAAACGCCTAACAAAAGAAGATATTTGACATAACCGATGGACATTATCGAACAAATCAAGCATTTATGGTGGAACTGGGATTCCTGGGAGTGCATTCTGATGAAGATAATCAAAGGTAAGGGAATATTTAAAATGCTATTTCTGTATTGACTACCCAATATGTCTGTGATCTATGCTGCTTTGTTGTCTAAAGGCTGTACTCAGATTATTGCATGGCTTGCTTTCTCCGTAATGTTTTTTGAAATCTGACACAGCGGTTGCATTAAGGAGAAGTTTATCTAAAGTTCCATGTATAATAGTCGTATCTTTATCAATGTTTATTATGAGTATTTCTGTAAATATGTGGCTCTCTGCACAATCACCGCATGTTTTAGAACTACTGAACGTAACGAGTCAATGTAAAACTCAGATTTTTTATATAAATGAACTTTAACAAACAACACATACATGTATTGTGTAACATGAAGTCCTATGAGTGTCATCTGACAAAGATCATCAAAGGTAAGTGATTCATTTTATCTCTATTTCTGCTTTTTTGTGACTCCTCTCTTTGGTTGGAAAAATGGCTGTGTTTTTCTGTGACTTGGTGACCCTAATATAATCGTTTGTGGTGCTTTCGTTGTAAATCCTTTTGAAATCAGACACTGTGGCTGGATTAATGAGAATTTTATCTTAAAAAATGGTGTACAATACTTGTATGGTTGAGGAATTTTAAATATGAGATTTTTATTGGATTTGGTGGCGCCCTGCACTTTCCCTGGCTGTTGCTGGGGTTCCGCTAGCGGAACGGGGTTCAGTCCTAGACAGGCTATTAAACTAATAGCACAGCTCGGTCACCCATGCATACCCCACAAGACATGCCACCAGAGGTTTCTTCCCAAGTTCAGAACAGACTATGTTAGGCGCACAGTACTAAAGGCTAGGCTGTGACTACATGGAACTCTATTCCCACATCACCATCAAATGCTAAGGCAAGCAGGAAGTGGAATCAGATAAGAAAAATACACCTTATGGAACTGTAGCTACTGCTTAGAGGAACACGATTTACAGACAAACACATACGCACTCTACACACACGTACATTTGTAATATTGTTGTATGGTCTTATTCTACATTTTGTATTGCAGATAATGTAATTGGTGTAATGTGTTATCTTTTGTTCCTTAAGTAATGTTTGGACTCAAGAGAAGCAGCTGCTGTCCTGGCAAGCAGCTAATGGGGATCTAATAAATAACAATTATTACAGTTAACATATAAAGGCTGGTGGCAATGGAACATTTAAAGTATCACATATCTGAGTGAGATGTGCCAAATGCTATGATGCTGCTACGCCAGAGATCCCGTTCCAGTATGGAGTCCCTTTTGGGTAGTGTAACTAAAAATGAATCACTAATCTCTCAGTGGCTAGATGTTCTTTACCATTTGCCCATCAAAGTTGCCACCAATGCTCCAACATAGGACACGCATCACCGCTCTATACTCCTCTGTAAGCTGAAAGGTCACCTCTGTAAACTGGTCATCTCTCAAGACCCACTGGTTGATGCTCATTTATAAAACCCTCTTAGGCCTCACTCCTGTTTATCTGAGATATCTACAGCAGCCCACATCCTCCAGATACAACACCGGCTTTGCTGGTCACATTCTTTAAAAAGTCCCCAAAGCACACACATCCCTGGGTCGCTCCTCTTTTCAGTTCACTGCGTGTTAGCCACTGGAACGAGATGTAACAAACACTCAAACTGTAGGTTTGACCATAACTTTCTTCATTCAAAGACTTAATCTTGGACACTCTTACTGACAGTTGTGGCTGCTTTGTGTGATGTATTGTTGTCTCTACCTTCTTGCCCTTTGTGCTGTTGTCTGTGCCCAATAATGTTAGTACCATGTTTTGTGCTGCTACCATGTTGTGTTGCTACCATGTTGTTGTTATGTTGTGTTGCTACCATGCTGTGTTGTAATGTGTTGCTGCCTTGCTATATTGTTGTCTTAGGTCTCTCTTCATGTAGTGTTGTGTTGTCTCTCTTGTTGTGATGTGTTTGGTCCTTTATTTATATTGTATATTTGTATTAATTTGAACCCCAGGCCCCCGTCCCCGCAGGAGGCCTTTTTGCCTTTTGGTAGGCCGTCATTGTAAATCAGAATTTCTTCTTAACTGACTTGCCTAATTAAATAATAATAAGGTCTGCCTAATAAGGATAAAAAAATATGTTTTAACAATCACATGAAATAAAGACAAATCACCAGAAATAACTTTGGCGAAGCAACAAAATAAGGCTTTACAATAATGGTGAACACTTGGAGACATTTTGGGATTAAGTGGGTTAAAATGTTCCTAGAGGTCACAGAGGGTGACAGAGGGACACGTCAAAATGCTGCATTTTGGCACTTTAGCAACTCTTCATAAATATAAAAAATCTGAGATATTTTATTCTCCATGTGGTCTAGATTGAAGAAAAGATCAATTAGGGACTCATTTTGTGGAACGACCCTAGAGGTCATGATGTCCATCATAATAATAATCATCATCATCATCAATATCAACATTATCCCTTACGGGTGAAGGTTTTACTGGTGGGAGACTCAGTCGTCACCGTTGTAGGCTCAACACACAGGGTATTACCAGTGGCATTCACCCACTCTGATATGTTTGTCCCGTTGGATAAGGTGCAGTTAACATATATCAGCCCTGTAGGCAATCCAAACAACAGTAATCACATTCGTATCTGAAATACATGTAAATACTGGCAAATGGATAGTGCTGTTTTGAAACAGGTCAATTCTTATTGATAAGAATTGATCATTGATCATTATAATCATCATCATTATTATTATCATTAATCTTTGATATTGTTGATCATAATATTTTTTTAACAAAGTAAATTAAACAGTAGATTACCTGGACAGTGTGAGATTCTCCTGCTGACAGTATTACGATTGATGTTGTTTCTGACGGTACAGGTGAGATCTCCTGACAGGCCTTTCTTCAGAGTGATGGTGTTTGTCTTATTATCAGAAGAGGCATCAGTGTCGTTCAGCGTCTGTCTATCCAGAGTCCAGCTGTACTGGGGACCATCCCCTCAGAGGAGCAGGACACCCTCATCTCTCCATGAGACAGACACTCAGAGGACAGCTGAGGACTGGACACTGGAGCTGTGGGGGAAGAGAGGATATGTAACTGTAGTAAGAGGGAAAAACACATTACAACACAACACCAGCCTTTCTTCTTTAAAGCCACAGAAACTACTGTAGTCAACAGGAGCAGCAGATTCATTAACACATAATGACTGTTTTTCAAATAACCAACAGATGATTTAATGTTGATGGATGTGGTTATGACTCTATGTACCAAATACAGGAGACTATGAAAATAAAAATGACTCCATGGTTACACATAAAATGCATTTCTCATTATTTTGATTATTAAGCAGTCACATGAAGTTTAGCCAGAGCAATATGTAGAGCTTGTCAAAGTTAAATTACTTGGCAAGTAAGTTATTTACCTTCGATGAACAGTTGTAGTTCTCTGGTCTCTGAAGATTTCCCTTCTGAATCATATTTTTCGAGCAGGTATTCACCAGAATCATTCCTTCTTGTGTTATTTAACCTAAATGTCCCATTGTTTATAAAGAAGTGTAATCTGTCTTTAATGGGGGTGTCTCTTATTACCAGTGTGCCCTTCATTTTCAGTATCTCTTTAGCAGCAGTTGAGCCTTTATAAAATGAGTAGTGATGATATGTCATGGTATCAGTCAGCTGGAGATAGACAGTTCCTCCCAGAGCTCCATAACACTGAGATCCATCTTCTCTAGCATCACAGGAAGTCTCCAAGCCTGAAGATCAAGAAGAAAAACACACTGTAGTGACTATCACTGTTCTAACCCATGTCAAGTCAGAGGATCATGAGGATACAAGCGACTAACAGTACAACCAAACCAACAGCATCAATGTGATAGGGATCATTAAGTCAGTGATCATTATCATGGGACAACTGTCTTCTACCGTGTTATGAATATTGTCTATCACCATCTGTCATTTCTGCTACATGTATAGAAGACTCCTGATATTATATTCTGCATAAAAGAAGAGGGAAACCAACACATATAAAGATGTTTCTTACCATGAGACACTCCTGCTGAGATCACCAACAGTCCTAAAACAGTCTCCATGTCTCTTTACAACGCAGGGTCTCAGTTTATCAAATTAACTTTGGTACTTCAACAA
The DNA here is from genome assembly GCF_021184085.1 of Oncorhynchus gorbuscha. Classification (NCBI taxonomy): domain Eukaryota; kingdom Metazoa; phylum Chordata; class Actinopteri; order Salmoniformes; family Salmonidae; genus Oncorhynchus; species Oncorhynchus gorbuscha. The sequence goes on from NW_025757184.1 coordinate 4,904, forward strand.
AGTCCTCTATTTTCTATTCAGAGCTGAATTTGTGTTACGGCACAAACAAAACCAATGCAAGGAAAGTATGAGAAATAGCTGTTCCTGCCACTCAGAAGACCTCAACCAGTTTGTGACAAGCAAAAGAAGAAGTGAAACTTTGACCCTATTCATAGGTTCTGACTCAGAGGAAAGAGGATGAGCCCCATCAAAGTCTCACTTATTCATTATACAAACCACCAGAATGGCTTCATGTCTCATGTGTGATGGATTTAGTTAAGATGTCAAACACAGGATGTGATAAGTGAGGCTACTTTTGAGTGTGAAGAAGAGATGTTTGCGCCTGAGAATATAACACCTCATTCGTTGTGTCAGGGCAGTGGTCAGCTCTCACACCCTGCTGTCCAACACTGATATGAAGACACTACTTTCTTCTTCACAATAAGTAGGCTCTTTCACTTCATTTTAGGTTGTGATAATTAGAAAAAGTAAATGAACAAGTGAGAGAGAGGTAGAAAAACAGGTATTTGAGAGGAGGAAAGGTGAGGGAAATAAGAAGTGAAACAGAGAGGATCAGCAAATCCAAGTTCAATGTTTCCCTAATAGTGGTTTGTGACTCTCGGGTGTCTTCGGCCGGCGACAGCTGATTCCTTTTGGGTTGCAGCTGTTGGCTAGACACAATACCATGTTGTAGATGGAAATGGTTAGTATGGCTGTATGTTGAGACTTTAAAGGGTAAAAAACATGTTCAGTCAATAACAGAAGGTCTCACTACGGCCAGTGTATACAGTTTAGTTGTTCATGTCCATTTCATGGAAATACATTGCATTCGGAAAGTATTCAGACCCCTTTACTTTTTACACATTTTGTTCCGTTACAGCCTTATTCTAAAATGGATTCAATCGTTTTCCCCCTCGTCAAT
>NW_025757185.1:0-2500 GCF_021184085.1 Oncorhynchus gorbuscha
AGACAGAGACAAGACAGAGACCAGCAGGACAACATGCTCAGCAGGCAGACAGCCAGACAGACAGACAGAGACAGAGAGATTAGAGACAGAGACAGAGACAGAGACAAGACACCTTCACAGCAATTCGCGCAGGACGAAGATACCAGACAGACAGACAGAGACACCCTCACATCCAGGCTGAAGAGCCCGACAGACAGACAGACAGAGACAGAGACAGAGACAGAGACAGAGACAGAGACAGAGACTCACATCCCTCCAGCAGGCCAACATGCTCAGACAGACAGACAGAGACAGCAGACAGAGACAGCAGACAGAGACAGAGACAGAGACAGAGACAGCCAGACTGACCGCCACAGGCGACAGACGACGGACAGACAGACAGACAGGGACAGGGAGACAGAGACAGAGACAGAGACAGAGACAGAGACAGCAGACACTGACACCACTCCAGCAGGTCAGAATACTGCCCAGACAGACAGACAGAGACAGAGACAGAGACAGAGACAGAGACAGAGACAGAGACAACTTACGATCACTTCCAGCAGGCTGAACATGGCTCAGACAGACAGACAGACAGACAGAGACATGAGACAGAGACAGAGACAGAGACAGAGACAGTCTACCTACACCACTCCAGCAGGTCGAACATGGCCACAGACAGACAGGAGAGACAGACAGACAGAGACAGAGACAGAGACAGAGAGACAGACAGCAGACAGCAGACACCTGACAGCAGCCATGCCAGACAGACAGACAGACAGACAGACAGAGACAGGGACAGAGACACGTTTACACGTCACTCCAGCAGGCAGAAGACAGCCAGACAGACAGACAGACAGAGACAGAGACAGAGAGACAGACAGACAGAGACAGAGACACTCCAGTACAGCACTCAGAGACAGAGAGACACGAGACAGAGACAACATGACAGCAGGCTGAGACAGCAGACAGAGACATGCAGACAGAGACAGGACAGAGACAGTAGACAGACCCAGCAGGACAGAGACAGCAGACAGACCGAGACAGAGACAGAGAGACTGACATCACTCTACAGCAGGCTAGAGACATGCCTGAGACAGAGCAGCAGACAGAGACAGAGACACTGACATCACTCTCCAGCAGGTTGAACATGCTCAGACAGACAGACAGAGCACACATGACAGCAGCTCCAGACAGACAGAGAGACATGTTACAGACAGACAGACAGAGACAGACATGACCTCCAGCAGACAGACAGCACAGACAGAGACAGAGACACCTACATCACTCTCCAGCAGGCTGAACATGAGCCAGACAGACAGACAGAGACAACCTTACATCACTCTCCAGCAGGCTGGAACATGCCTAGACAGACAGACAGACGAGACAGAGACAGGACGAGACAGAGACTGACATACTCAGACAGGGCAGACAGACAGAGACAGAGACACCTTACATCACTCTCCAGCAGGCTGAACATGCTCAGACAGACAGACAGAGACAGAGACACCTTACATCACTCTCCAGCAGGTTGAACATGCTGCAGACAGCAGACAGAGACAGACAGACAGAGGAGACAGACAGACAGAGACAGAGACACCTTACATCACTCTCCAGCAGGTCTGAACATGCTCAGACAGAGACAGAGACAGCTTACAGCACCTCCAGCAGGCAGAACATGAGACAGACAGACAGAGACACCTACATCACTCGACAGCAGGCATTGAACATGCTGACAGAGACAGACAGACAGAGACAGAGACACCTTACATCACTCTCCAGCAGGTTGAACATGCTCAGAGACAGACAGACAGACAGAGACAGAGACAGAGACAGGCACCTACATCACTCTCCAGCAGGGCTGAACATGCTCGAGACAGGCAGACAGAGACACCTTACATCACTCTCCAGCAGGTTGAACATGCTCAGACAGACAGACAGACAGAGACAGAGACAGAGACAGAGACACCTTACATCACCTCCAGCAGGTTGAACATGCTCAGACAGACAGACAGACAGAGACAGAGACAGAGACAGAGACAGATACATCACTCCTCTCCAGCAGGTTGAACATGCTCAGACGAGACAGAGACAGAGACACCTTACATCACTCTCCAGCAGGTTGAACATGCTCAGACAGAGACAGAGACACCTTACATCACTCTCCAGCAGGTTGAACATGCTCAGACAGAGACAGACAGAGACAGAGACACCTTACATCACTCTCCAGCAGGTTGAACATGCTCAGACAGAGACAGAGACACCTTACATCACTCTCCAGCAGGTTGAACATGCTCAGACAGAGACAGAGACACCTTACATCACTCTCCAGCAGGTTGAACATGCTCAGACAGAGACAGAGACAGCCTTACATCACTCTCCAGCAGGTTGAACATGCTCAGACAGAGACAGAGACACCTTACATCACTCTCAGCAGGCTGAACATGCTCAGACAGACAGACAGAGACAGAGACACTTACATCACTCTCCAGCAGGTTGAACATGCTCAGACAGACAGACA
>NW_025757186.1:0-5803 GCF_021184085.1 Oncorhynchus gorbuscha
GAGACTGAGAGGGAGACAGACAGAGAGAATAGAGGGAGGATAGAGAGAGAGAATAGAGAGAGAAGGAGAGAGAGATGAGAGAGAGAGAGAGAGAGAGAGAGAGAGAGAGAGAGAGAGAGAGAGAGACAGAGAGAGAGAGAGAGAGAGAGAGAGACAGAGAGAGAGAGAGAGAGAGAGAGAGAGAGAGAGAGAGAGAGAGAGAGAGAGAGAGAGAGAGACTGAGAGGGAGAGACAGAGAGAGAGACGAGAGAGGGAGAGACTGAGAGAGGAGAGACAGAGAGTGGAGAGACAGAGAGGGAGAGAGACGGAGAGGAGGAGACTGAGAGGGAGAGACTGAGAGGGAGAGACAGAGAGGGAGAGCAGAGAGGGGAGAGACTGAGAGGGAGAGACTGAGAGGAGAGACATGAGAGGGAGAGAGAGAGGGAGAGACTGGAGTGGGAGAGACATGAGAGGGAGAGACAGAGAGAGAGAGACTGGAGGAGAGGGAGAATGGGAAGGAGGACAGACAGAGAGAATAGAGAGAGAATGAGACAGAGAGAAAGAGAGGAGACAGAGAGAGAGAGAGAGACAGAGAGAGAGAGAGGAGAGAGGAAGAGAGAGAAGAGGAGAGAGAGAGAGGAAGAGAGGAGGAGAGACTGAGTGGGAGAGACAGAGAGGGGAGACAGAGAGGAGAGACTGAGAGGGAGAGACTAGAGTGGGAGAGACAGTGGAGAGACTGTGGACAGGGATGTGCTCAAGCCCCACACTCTGAAACATGTATATCAACGAATTGGCGAGGGCACTACAAAAGTCTGCAGCACCCTGCCTCACCCTAACTAAAATCTGAAGTCAAATGTCTACTGTTTGCTGATGATCTGGTGCTTCTGTCACCAACCAAGGAGGGTCTACAGCATCACCTAGATATTCTGGACAGATTCTGCCAGACATTATTACTATATTACCTGTCCTGACAGTAAACCTCAGTAAGACAAAAAATAATGGTGTTCCAAAAAAGGTCCAGTTGCCAGGACCACAAATACAAATTCCATCAAGACACCATTGCCCTAGAGCACACAACAAACTATACATAACTTAAACCAAAACATCAGCGCCACAGGTAACTTCCACAAAGCTGTGAACGATCTGAGACAAGGCAAGAAGGGCCTTCTATGCCATCAAAAGGAACATAAAATTCAACATACCAATTAGATCTGGATAAAAACACTTGAATCAGTTATATAACCCATTGGCCTTTATGGTTGTGAGGTCTGGGGTCAGCTCACCAACCAAGAATTCACAAAAATGGGACAAACACCAAATTGAGATTCTGCATGCAGAATTCTGCAAAGATCCTCTGTGTACAACGTAAAACACCAAATAATGCATGCAGAGCAGAATTAGTTCACACCCACAAATGATCAAAATCCAGAAAAGAGCTGTTCAATTTACAACCTAAAAGGAAGTGATTCCCAAACCTTTCCATAACAAAGACATCACCTACAGGGAGATGAACCTGGAGAAGAGTCTCTAAGCAAGCTGGTCCTGGGGCTCTGTTCACAAACACAAACACAACCAACCAAGAACAGCAACACAATTAGACCCAACCAAATCATGAGAAAACAAAAAGATAATTACTTGACACATTGATAAGAATTAACAAAAAACAGAGCAACCTAGAATGTGATTTGGCCCTACACAGAGAGTACACAGAACACCTGACCACTGTGACTGACCCAAACTTAAGGAAAGCTTTGACTATGTACAGACTCAGTGAGCTAGACTTGCCATTGAGAAGGCCGTAGGCAGACATGGCTCTCAAGAGAAGACAGGCTATGTGCTCACTGACCACAAATGAGGTGGTAACTAAGCTGCACTTCCTAACCTCCTTCAAAATGTATGACCATATTAGAGAGACATATTGCTCCCAGATTACACAGATACACAAAGAATTTGAAAACAATCCCAATTTTGATAAACTCTATATCTACTGGTGAAATACCACAGCGTGATAGATGCTGAGAGGGAGAGAAAGAGAGGGAGAGACTCAGAGGGTGAGACTGAGAGGGAGAGACTGAGAGGGTGAGACTCAGAGGGTGAGACTGAGAGGGAGAGACTGAGAGGGTGAGACTGAGAGGGTGAGACTGAGAGGGTGAGACTGAGAGGGTGAGACAGAGAGGGTGAGACTGAGAGAGGGACAGACTGAGAGGGAGAGACTGAGAGTGTGAGACTGAGAGGGTGAGACTGAGAGGGTGAGACAGAGGGTGAGACTGAGAGGGAGAGACTGAGAGGGAGAGACTGAGAGGGAGAGACTGAGAGGGAGAGACTGAGAGGGTGAGACTGAGAGAGGGAGAGACTGAGAGAGGGTGAGACAGAGAGGGTGAGACTGGGAGGGTGAGACTGAGAGAGGGAGAGACTGAGAGAGGGAGAGACTGAGAGAGGGTGAGACTGAGAGGGTGAGACTGAGAGGGTGAGACTGAGAGGGTGAGACTGAGAGAGGGAGAGACTGAGAGGGTGAGACTGAGAGGGAGAGACTGAGAGGGTGAGACTGAGAGAGGGAGAGACTGAGAGGGGGAGACTGAGAGTGTGATACTGAGAGGCTGAGAATGAGAGAGGGAGAGACTGAGAGGAAGAGACTGAGAGGGTGAGACTGAGAGGGAGAGACTGAGAGGGTGAGACTGAGAGGGAGAGACTGAGAGGGAGAGACTGAGAGGGAGAGACTGAGAGGGTGAGACTGAGAGGGTGAGACTGGGAGGGTGAGACTGAGAGGGTGAGACTGAGAGGGTGAGACAGAGAGGGTGAGACTGAGAGAGGGAGAGACTGAGAGGGAGAGACTGAGAGTGTGAGACTGAGAGGGTGAGACTGAGAGGGTGAGACTGAGAGGGAGAGACTGAGAGGGAGAGACTGAGAGGGAGAGACTGAGAGGGAGAGACTGAGAGGGAGAGACTGAGAGGTGAGACTGAGAGAGGGAGAGACTGAGAGAGGGTGAGACAGAGAGGGTGAGACTGGGAGGGTGAGACTGAGAGAGGAGAGACTGAGAGAGGGAGAGACTGAGAGAGGGTGAGACTGAGAGGGTGAGACTGAGAGGGTGAGACTTGAGAGGGTGAGACTGAGAGAGGGAGAGACTGAGAGGGAGAGACTGAGAGTGTGAGACTGAGAGGGTGAGACAGAGGGTGAGACTGAGAGGGAGAGACTGAGAGGGAGAGACTGAGAGGGAGAGACTGAGAGGGAGAGACTGAGAGGGAGAGACTGAGAGGGTGAGACTGAGAGAGGGAGAGACTGAGAGAGGGTGAGACTGAGAGGGTGAGACTGAGAGGGTGAGACTGAGAGGGTGAGACTGAGAGGGTGAGACTGAGAGGGTGAGACTGAGAGGGTGAGACTGAGAGGAGAGACTGAGAGGAAGAGACTGAGAGGGTGAGACTGAGAGGGAGAGACTGAGAGGGTGAGACTGAGAAGGAGAGACTGAGAGGGAGAGACTGAGAGGGTGAGACTGAGAAGGAGAGACTGAGAGGGAGAGACTGAGAGGGAGAGACTGAGAGGGTGAGACTGAGAGGGTGAGACTGGGAGGGAGAGACTGAGAGAGGGAGAGACTGAGAGGGAGAGACTGAGAGGGAGAGACTGAGAGAGGGAGAGACTGAGAGGGAGAGACTGAGAGGGAGAGACTGAGAGAGGGAGAGACTGAGAGGGTGAGACTGAGAGGGAGAGACTGAGAGGGTGAGACTCAGAGGGTGAGACTGAGAGGGAGAGACTGAGAGGGTGAGACTGAGAGGGTGAGACTGAGAGGGTGAGACAGAGAGGGTGAGACTGAGAGAGGGAGAGACTGAGAGGGAGAGACTGAGAGTGTGAGACTGAGAGGGTGAGACAGAGGGTGAGACTGAGAGGGAGAGACTGAGAGGGAGAGACTGAGAGGGAGAGACTGAGAGGGAGAGACTGAGAGGGAGAGACTGAGAGGGTGAGACTGAGAGAGGGAGAGACTGAGAGAGGGTGAGACTGAGAGGGTGAGACTGGGAGGGTGAGACTGAGAGAGGGAGAGACTGAGAGAGGGAGAGACTGAGAGAGGGTGAGACAGAGAGGGTGAGACTGAGAGGGTGAGACTAGAGAGAGGAGAGACTGAGAGGGTGAGACTGAGAGGGAGAGACTGAGAGGGTGAGACTGAGAGAGGGAGAGACTGAGAGGGGGAGACTGAGAGTGTGAGACTGAGAGGCTGAGAATAGAGAGGGAGAGGGCTAGGAAGAGGAAAGAGACTGAGAGGGTGAGACTGAGAGGAGAGACTGAGAGGGTAGAGACTGTGAGGAGAGACTGGAGAGGGAGGAGACTGAGAGGAGAAGACTGAGAGGGTGAGACTGAGAGGGAGGAGCTAGAGAGGGGTGAGACTGAGAGGAGAGACTGAGGAGGAGGAGGACTGAGAGGGAGAGACTGAGAGGGAGAGACTGAGAGAGGGAGAGACTGAGAGGGTGAGACTGAGAGGAGAAACTGAAAGGGTGAGACTGAGAACGTGAGACTGAGAGGGTGAGACAGAGAGGGTGAGACAGAGAGGGAGAGAACCTATCTGACACTGCATCAGATAAGACACACACACTGTATCAGATAAGACACACACACACTGTATCAGATAAGACACACACACTGCATCAGATAAGACACACACACTGCATCAGATAAGACACACACACTGTATCAGATAAGACACACACACTGTATCAGATAAGACACACACACTGCATCAGATAAGACACACACACTGTATCAGATAAGACACACACACTGCATCAGATAAGACCCACACACTGTATCAGATAAGACACACACACTGCATCAGATAAGACACACACACTGTATCAGATAAGACACACACACTGCATCAGATAAGACACACACACACACACACACACACACACACACACACACACACACACACACACACACACACACACACACACACACACACACACACACACACACACACACACACACACACACACACTGTATCAGATAAGACACACACACACACACACACTGTATCAGATAAGACACACACACACACACACTGTATCAGTTAAGACACACACACACTGTATCAGATAGTACACACACACACACACACTGTATCAGATAAGACACACACACACACACACACACACACACACTGTATCAGATAAGACACACACACACACACACACACTGTATCAGATAAGACACACACCACACACACTGTATCAGATAAGACACACACACACACACACTGTATCAGATAGGACACACACACTGATCAGATGTCAGTCAGTCAGTTGGGCTGTGATTGGGTGTGATTCAGTGTATAAGACACACACACTGATCAGATGTCAGTCAGTCAGTTGGGCTGTGATTGGGTGTGATTCAGTGTATAAGACACACACACTGATCAGATGTCAGTCAGTCAGTTGGGCTGTGATTGGGTGTGATTCAGTGTATAAGACACACACACTGATCAGATGTCAGTCAGTCAGTTGGGCTGTGATTGGGTGTGATTCAGTGTATAAGACACACACCTGATCAGATGTCAGTCAGTCAGTTGGGCTGTGATTGGGTGTGATTCAGTGTATAAGACACACACACTGATCAGATGTCAGTCAGTCAGTTGGGCCGTGATTGGGTGTGATTCAGTGTATAAGACACACACACTGATCAGATGTCAGTCAGTCAGTTGGGCCGTGATCGGGTGTGATTCAGTGTATAAGACACACACACTGATCAGATGTCAGTCAGTCAGTTGGGCTGCAGACTAGGTGTGATTCAGTGTATAAGACACACACACTGATCAGATGTCAGTCAGTCAGTTGGGCTGTGA
>NW_025757187.1:0-5803 GCF_021184085.1 Oncorhynchus gorbuscha
TCAACATCATCAACTCTATTCTCTGTATACATCACGATTTCGCTTCTTGCTGCTGGTGATCTTCTGATCCACCTCGACACCATTCTGTATACTTGGCCCTTCTTTGGACACTGTGTTAACAAACCTCCAGACAAAGCTTTAATGCCGTACAACTCTCCTTCCGTGGCCTCCAATTGCCCTTAAATGCTAGTAAAACTAAATGCATGCTCTTCAACCGATCGATGCCTGCACCTGCCCACCTGTCCAGCATCACTACTCTGGACGGTTCTGACCTAGAATATGTGGACAACTACAAATACCTAGGTGTCTGGTTAGACAGTAAACTCTCATTCCAGACCCACATCCAAAATTAAATATAGAATCGCCTTCCAAACATACCCTCGTAAAACTGACTATCCTACCGATCTTCGACTTCGGCGATGTCATTTACAAAATCCCCTCCAACTATACTCAACAAATTGGATGCAGTCTATCACAGTGCCATCCCTTTTTTCACCAAAGCCCCATATACTACCCACCACTGCGACCTGTAATGCTCTCGTTGGCTGGCCCTCGCTTCATACTCGTGGACAAACCCACTGTATACTGTATTTATTGATTTATTTTGCTCCTAGTATCTCTACTTGCACATTCATCTTCTGCACATCTATCACTCCAGTGTCTAATTGCTAAATGGTAATTACCTCGCCACTATGGCCTATTTTATTGCCTCCTTATCTTACCCCCTTATCTTACCTCCCTTATCTTACCTCCCTTATCTTACCTTATCTTACCTCCCTTATCTTACCTCCTTATCGCACCTCCTTTATCTTACCTCCCTTATCTTACCTCCCTTATCTTACCTCCTTTATCTTACCTCCTTATCTTACCTCCCTTATCTTACCTCCTTATCTTACCTCCCTTATCTTACCTCCCTTATCGTGACCTCCTCCTTATCGCACCTCCCTTATCGCACCTCCTTATCTTACCTCCCTTATCTTACCTTTATCTTACCTCCCTTATCTTACCCTTATCTTACCTCCCTTATCTTACCTCCCTTATCTTACCTCCCTATCTACCTCCTTATCTTACCTCCCTCTATCTTACCTCCTTATCCACCTCCCTTATCTTTACCTCCCTTTACCTCCCTTATCTTACCTCATCTTACCTTATCTTACCTCCCTTATCTTACCTCCCTTATCCCTCCCTATCTTACCTCCTTATCTTACCTCCATATCTTACCTCCTTATCTTACCCCTTATCCTTATCGCACCTCCTTATCTTACCTCCCTTATCTTACCTCCCTATCTTACCTCCCTTATCTTACCTCCCTTATCGCACCTCCTTATCGCACCTCCTTATCTTACCTCCCTTATCGCACCTCCATATCTTACCTCCCTTATCTTACCTCCCTTATCTTACCTCCCTTATCTTACCTCCCTTATCTTACCTCCCTTATCTTACCTCCTTATCTTACCTCCTTATCTTACCTCATATCTTACCTCCTTATCACACCTCTATCACACCTCCTTATATCTTCACACCTCCCTTATCTTACCTCCCTTATCTTACCTCCCCTATCGCACCTCCCTTATCACACCTCCCTTATCACACCTCCCTTATCACACCTCCCTTATCACACCTCCCTTATCTTACCTCCTTATCTTACCTCCCTTATCTTACCTCCCTTATCTTACCTCCCTTATCTTACCCCCTTATCTTACCTCCCTTATCACACTCCTTATCACACCTCCCTTATCACACCTCCCTTATCACACTCCCTTATCACACCTCCCTTTATCTTACCTCCCTTATCTTACCTCCCTTATCCACACCTCCCTTATCACACCTCCCTTATCTTACCTCCTTATCTTTACCTCCCTCATTCTACTCCCTTATCTTACCTCCCTTATCACACCTCCCTTATCTTACCTCCTTATCGCACCTCCCTTATCTTACCTCCTTATCTTACCTCCCTTATCTTACCTCCCTTATCTTACCTCCCTTATCTTACCTCCCTTATCTTACCTCCTTATCCTCCTTATCTTACCTCCCTTTATCTCCTTATCTTACCTCCCTTATCGCACCTCCCTTATCTTACCTCCCTTATCTTACCTCCTTATCTTACCTCCTTATCCCTTATCTTATCTTACCTCCTTATCTTACCTCCTTATCACACCTCCCTTATCACACCTCCCTTATCACACCTCCCTTATCACACCTCCCTTATCACACTCCCTTATCACACCTCCCTTATCTTACCTCCCTTATCTTACCTCCCTTATCACACCTCCCTTATCACACCTCCCTTATCACACCTCCTTATCACCTCCCTTATCTTACCTCCCTTATCGCACCTCCCTTATCTTACCTCCTTTATCGCACCTCCCTTATCTTACCTCCCTTATCTTACCTCCCTTATCTTACCTCCCTTATCTTACCTCTCTTATCTTACCTCCCTATCGCACCCTCCCTTATCTTACCTCCCTTATCTTACTCATTTGCACACTGTATATGTACTTTTTCCCCCTCTTTTTTTTCTACAGTATTATTGACTGTATGTTTGTTTATTCCATGTGTAACTCTGTGTTGTTGTTTGTGTTGAACTGCTTTGCTTTATCTTGGCCAGGTCGCAGTTGTAATTGAAAACTTGTTCTCAAGGTGAAATTTAAAAAATAAAAATCCTCATGGACAAATCCAAGTAAAATGCTAATAGAAAAAACTGCTCAAACAAACTAAAATGCAGCTAGTGTCCCTGTCATTCTAAGGTTCAATGTTGGACGTGACTGATTTAGCTGAAGTTGGATAGCTAGCAACTACCTCTAGCGAGACTGATTCAGAACAGGCGCTATCTCTACTACCTCTAGAAGTGGGACAAACGGATTCTAGCATCTCTCTCTCTCTCTCTCTCTCTCTCTCTCTCTCTCTCTCTCTCTCTCTCTCTCTCTCTCTCTCTCTCTCTCTCTCTCACACTGTCTCTCTCTCTCTCTCTCTCTCTCTCTCTCTCTCTCTCTCTCTCTCTCTCTCTCTCTCTCTCTCTCTCTCTCTCTCTAACCCCCCACCCTCATCTCAAAGCAGAGTGGTTCCCAATTTGCCCCACACATACACACATGCACACACACACACACACACAAACACAGGCACGGACAAACACACACATGCACGGACAAAACACACACACGCACACACCAGCTCTCCCCGTGAGCTGAGGCAGGCAGACTCTGACATCTCTGTGACCTGGGTATCCACGGCTTCTTTAGAGAAGGTAGCTGCAGTATTTCATATATCCCAGTCCCACCCTCTCCACCTCTGGCTGTCATACAGACACAGCAAACATCCCTAAGAGCACTGTGCCGGAGGAGATTAATATCACATATCATGTTATGCTATATCATATTTAGTATTGTGGCAACTAGTACAGCTAGAGCATGGCTTTCTCCTTTTATTTCACTAGAAACTGACGAGGCTCTACCTTCACCCTGTCTGACTCCTAAAGTTTGATTTTTTTTTTTTACTTTTCAGGGAGGAGAGAGGAGGAGGGTGGATCATTTTCAGATGAATGCATTCAGTTGTGAATTGACTAGGTATCCCCTTCCTCACCTCTGCTTCGAGTTTCTGTTTAAAGCTGTGGTGTTTCTGAGGAGGGGCGATCCATTGATAATATCCTCACTATAGACATCTAGTTCACATGTTAAATGGTTCAGCTGTTAAAAAGGGAGACTGTGACGCTCCATATGAATCAGGCTCATAATTGTGTACCATCTAACCATTGTGAAGCCAGAGCACTGCACTCCTTTGTACGGGTTCAGTTAATGTCTTAATGTTCCAATTAGCACTATACCAATTGTATATTAACAAAATGCATTTGAAGCCAATTTAGACCGTATATATTTTTGATAAACATGACAAACTAACTTTATTTGCCAGGAAACGCTCATGTCAAAGTAATCTCAATAAGCTGGTGACAGGCTGTGAATAAAGCCACGTGATCTGCCACTGTTCATCCTGTGGACCGTGGACCCTTCAAAGCTGCTATCCTCAGAGTTCAATTCATACGTGTAGCGACCCACTTACATTACATGTTAGTCATTTAGCAGACCCCTTATCCAGACTGACTTGCAGGAGCAATTAGGTTTAAGTGCCTTGCTCAAGGGCACATTACATTGAAGGTAGACTCTTTAAAAACGCTACCTCTATTGTAAAACTATGGACCCACCAGCCCTTCCATCTACACTACTATCCATTTCTGCTCATTTCCTAGTTCCCCCGCCTTCTATCACTTTCTTCATTGGCTGTCACACTGTCTTCTCTTCTCACCTCTCTGTCTGTCTCCTGTGTACCTGTGCACCACAGTAGCTCCTAAGGAGGGGTGAATGAGCGAGAGAGAGAGAGAGAGGGGAGAGATGGATATGGAGATGGAGTGAGAGCAGCATGAGAGAGAGAGAGAGAGAGAGAGAGAGAGAGAGAGAGAGAGAGAGAGAGAGAGAGAGAGAGAGAGAGAGAGAGAGAGAGAGAGAGAGAGAGAGAGAGAGAGAGAGAGAGAGAGGGAGAAGAGAGGAGGGGTATATACCGAAAGTAACAGGAAGAGAGAGGGAGAGTAGGAGAGAGAGAAGAAAAATAGAGTGTCGGCTCAGCCTTAATTTCTGTGACCATCGGCCGCATGGCAAAATGGCTCAACAGAAAACAAAAAGACAGTCACGCAGTCAGCCCAGTCAATGCAGTCAGCCCAGTCAATGCAGTCAGCCCAGTCAATGCAGTCAGCCTTAGTGCCACGCAGTCAGCCCTTCCTCTGAGGCCAAACACCTGTTACAGTATCGAGACTGACTATTGAATGTGTGGTAGAATAATGCTATATCCACGCGGTATCCATTCGAAACTCTGAAGCTATCTATACGGCTAAAGATTCATGCGGTAGCTTGTATCTGTACGGGTGAACTCTACATTACCGATGCAAAGAGACTCATTGTCTATTTCCCCATTGGTCTCATCCCCCACACAGGCCTATAGATGCTGGGGAAACCCTGAGATATGGGGCCTGGGGGATCAGGTTACTGTAAACGGTGGTATCGCTTTGATTGGTCAATGGCGGGGTGGTTTCAGCTGTTCTAAAATGGAATGAAATGATCCTGTATCCAGTCGATTGAGGACGGTTGAATGATCAATTTCATTTTGAGGCATCTGGCCTAGTTGGCATCTCTTTGTTCATCTCTGTGTTCTTGATCTATACACCTATAATTATGTTTGTTCATCTCTGTGTTCTTGATCTATACACCTATAATTATGTTTGTTCATCTCTGTGTTCTTGGATCTATACACCTATAATTATGTTTGTTCATCTCTGTGTTCTTGGATCTATACACCTATAATTATGTTTGTTCATCTCTGTCTTCTTGATCTATACACCATAATAATTATGTTTGTTCATCTCTGTGTTCTTGATCTATACACCTATAATTATGTTTGTTCATCTCTGTGTTCTTGGATCTATACAATCTATAATTATGTTTGTTCATCTCTGTGTTCTTGGATCTATATACCTATAATTATGTTTGTTCATCTCTGTGTTCTTGGATCTATACACCTATAATTATGTTTGTTCATCTCTGTGTTCTTGGATCTATACACCTATAATTATGTTTGTTCATCTCTGTGTTCTTGATCTATACACCTATAATTATGTTTGTTCATCTCTTATGTTCTTGATCTATACACCTATAATTATGTTTGTTCATCTCTGTGTTCTTGGATCTATACACCTATAATTATGTTTGTTCATCTCTGTGTTCTTGGATCTATACACCTATAATTATGTTTGTTCATCTCT
>NW_025757189.1:0-5801 GCF_021184085.1 Oncorhynchus gorbuscha
CTGGAGTGAGAGATGAGCAGATAATGATGTGCAAGTAGTAATACTGGTGTGCAAAAGAGCAGAAAAGTAAATAAAAATAATATGGGGATGAGGTAGGTAGATTGGGTGGGCTATTTAGAGATGGACTATGTACAGCTGCAGTGATCGGTTAGCTGCTCAGATAGCTGATGTTTAAAGTTAGTGAGGGAGATATAAGTCTCCAACTTCAGCGATTTTTGCACTTCGTTCCAATCATTGGCAGCAGAGAACTGGAAGGAAAGGCGGCCAAAGGAAGTGTTGGCTTTGGGGATGATCAGTGAGATATACCTGCTGGAGCGCATGCTACTGGTGGGTGTTATCGTGACCAGTGAGCTGAGATAAGGCAGAGCTTTACCTAGCATAGACTTATAGATGACCTGGAGCCAGTGGATCTGGCGACGAATATGTAGCAAGGGCCAGCCGACTAGAGCATACAGGTCGCAGTGGTGGGTGGTATAAGGGGCTTTGGTAACAAAATGGATGGCACTGTGATAGACATCCAGTTTGCTGAGTAGAGTATTGGAAGTTATTTTGTAGACGACATTGCCAAAGTCGAGGATCGGTAGGATAGTCAGTTTTGCTAGGGTAAGTTGGCGGTGTGAGCGAAGGAGGCTTTGTTGCGAAATAGAAAGCCGATTCTATATTTGATTTTGGAGATGTTTAATATGAGTCTGGAAGGAGAGTTTACAGTCTAGCCAGACACTTAGGTATTTGTAGTTGTCCACATATTCAAGGTCAGAACCGTCCAGAGTGCTGATGCTAGTCGGGCGGGCGGGTGCAGGCAGCAAATGGTTGAAAAGCATGCATTTGGTTTTACTAGCATTTAAGAGCAGTTGGAGGCCACGGAAGGAGTGTTGTAATGGCATTGAAGCTTGTTTGGAGGTTAGTTAACACAGTGTCCAAAGAAGGGCCAGATGAATACTTAATGGTGTCGTCTGCGTAGAGGTGGATCAGGGAATCGCCGGCAGCAAGAGCAACATCATTGATATATACAGAGAAAAGAGTCGGCCCGAGAATTGAACCCTGTGGCACACCCATAGAGACTGCCAGAGGAGGTGGATCAGGGAATCACCCGCTGGAACAAACAGTTCAGGAACAAACAACAATAATTTGCACTAGTAGCTTACACGCTGTATCATGAATAATCATTGATAACTTTAATGTTTCAACTATTTCCCTATGTTTCACAACTGAGGATGATGATCCTCCCCTTCCTCCTCTAGGGCCCTCCACTCTAGGCTACATATTTGACAACAACTCACGAAGAAACAGATCATCATGAAAAGTATGAGGAATAACAAAAGTATTTTCTCAGCAGGCACATTAAATTGTTTTCCCTCCCAACATAGACATTTTTTTTTGCCATTGTTTGAAGCGCTGTCACCATGAAATTGTTTTTCATTAAACAGTCATATATGATGCATGGAAGGTAAACATTTATTATTTTGGAGATATTGCTTAGCAAGCCAAGCGGAGGTGCTTGTTTTGAGATACAAATTATCCTGTGCTTTTTTTCATTTGGCGCATACATACACAGCTTGGCTACATTGTAACTGCAAAGTGGCCAAGGTGCACCCAAATCTGGGGCTCACCCAGGACAGCAACTGAATGAAAACATTTTAACAATGCGATTTAACCGATTGATGTTGGGAAATGGTGTTAAATACCTGTGAACGGTGGAGGAAAAATTATTGTCAGATGTAATATTATGCCTACTGATTATTTCTTATTTACAAGCTACTGCGAGCTACAAGACATGCAGTTTCCTGCAAAGATGCAGCCTTTGGTAGGCTAATGGAAGGACTACTCAAGAGTCAGAGGCTGCGATTCAGCGAAGCCAAGAAATGCCCGGCGGGTTCATACAGGCAAAGTTAAATGATATGTAACAACGATACAAATGTAAGAGCACAAAAAAAATACATAAATAATTATTTTGCAGGTACCTTTTTATTTTATACACCTGTAGTGTAACTAGTGATTTCTAACAGCACTTAACTAAAACGGTGGCACAAAATGCAATCTGTTAATTATTATATAATACATAAAATTGACATCTCTATATTAATACATACCAGCTCAAAACATTACTAAATCATTGAACATGACAAATGACCCAATAGATTATGATCATTTTCTGATCAAAAAAAGTGGGGGTGCAACAACACATTTGCGCCACTGTTTTGAAAGCGGGGATGCAGCCGCTCCAGCTACATTGCTCAGGCGCTTATTAGTCCAGCAGATAGGTGAAATAAATGTTCCATTTTATGATACAAGTATCAAACTTGGTACACTAATACTAGATACCTTAAGGAACATTAAAACAATTGGAAGTAATCTGGGAACCATCCGGATGTCATGTTTGAAGAAAATCGGGTAAAGTCATTCCAAATAACATAAAAATGAAGAACTTAATCTACCCACTAAAACAAAAACAGATAATATATACAATAATTATGATAATAAAATACTATTTAGACCTTCATGGTGGTCATACTGAGGTCATTTTGACCAAATTGTGGACTTTGTGATAAAGCCACCTAATTTCACACAGCTGGGGCATGTCTACAGTATTTTTGGCTATAGTTCCATTGCATATTTTTCCCATCACCTCCCCTGGCATCCATTTCCAATATTGCCAGTGAAGAATATACTAAGAAGCCAAAGATGGGGTGGCAGGTAGCCTAGTGGTTAGAGCGTTGGACTTGTAACCAAAAGGTTGCAAGAGAGTGATTCCCCGAGCTGACAAGGTAAACATCTGTTGTTCTGTCCCTGAACAAGGCAGTTAACCCACTGTTCCTAGGATGTCATTGTAAATAAGGATTTGTTCTTAACTGACTTGTCTAGTTAAATAAAGGTACAATTTAAAAAAGAGTTGGTTGGATACTGTAGATATCACCAGTGGTACTCTGCTCTGGTCAGAGAGTAAGCAGACGACAGGACTTGTGCTTTTGGACATTATGAGCAGGTTTCATAACATACAATGTAAACAATATATCTCAAATAAGGACAATAAGGAAATTAGATGACATCTTGATGTTATATCTTAACTAAAATATCTGGAAAATAGGAAACAAACATACTCTTAACAACTACATAGAAACTGAGGAAAGGCTTGACAGGATTTAAATACAAAATAAAGGTGTGATTGAGCCTATCAGGGCAGTCCTGGTAATTAGTGACAAGTGGCATTGAGAGAGAGTCAACAGGGTAAATCAACTTGGCTGATCAAGTTCAGCAATTTGCTGCTCCCCTCTGAGGGATTTTGTACATCTGCCAACCAGCTGCATGGGGTCGCATTGGACACGATATGACCCCACACAACACCCATTCAATTGGTTTACCCATTCAATTGGTTTACCCATTCAATTGGTTTACCCATTCAATTGGTTTACCCATTCAATTGGTTTACATGTAAAACTAGCCATAAAAACATTTACAAAAAATGTAAGTTGGCACCCGTTTTTATATATGGCATCTTGTGAGCATTTATTTGTGTTTTTCAGACCCCCTCAAACATTATAAGCCATCATTGGGGTGTATCTACCAATTATTTATGGATAAATGGCCAAGTGAATCTAGTCAAATGGCCCCATGCAGCTGGTTGGCGGTGGGAGGTTATGGCCAAGTGAATCTTGTCCAATATGGCCCCATGCAGCTGGTTGGCTGTGGGAGGTTATGGCCAAATCAGATATAACCAAATATACTTCTTTAGACATGTCACAGCTCTATCACAAAGTCCTCTCTTTCTTTTTATAGCATATAGTTTATTTGCCGTTAGTCAGCAACTCTACATAAAATAATTTTCCCTGGATGTGCGCCAGCTGATGTTTTTTATTCAAAGTCCACAATTTTCTGCAGGACTATGGTCAAAATGACTTCAATATTTTATTTATCTAGGCAAGTCAGTTACGAACAAATTCTTATTTTCAATGATAGCCGAGGAACAGTTTGTTAACTGCTTTATTCAGGGGATTAATGACAGATTTTCACCTCGTCAGCTTGGAGATTTGATCTTGCCATGTTCTGGTTACTAGTCCAACGCTCTAACCACTAGGCTACCTGCCACCCCTATTACCTCAGGACTATGATCAAAATGACCTCAATATTACCTCAGGACTATGATCAAAATGACCTCAATATTACCTCAGGACTATGATCAAAATGACCTCAATATTACCTCAGGACTATGATCAAAATGACCTCAATATTACCTCAGGACTATGATCAAAATTACCTCAATATTACCTCAGGACTATGATCAAAATGACCTCAATATTACCTCAGGACTATGGTCAAAATGACCTCAATATTACCTCAGGACTATGATCAAAATGACCTCAATATTACCTCAGGAGTATGGTCAAAATGACCTCAATATTACCTCAGGACTATGATCAAAATGACCTAAATATTACCTCAGGACTATGATCAAAATTACCTCAATATTACCTCAGGACTATGGTCAAAATGACCTCAATATGACCCCAATGAAGGTCTTAAGAATAGTTTATGATCAGAATTATTGCCCATATTATCTGTGGGGTTTATTTAGTGGGACGACAACATTACAAAGTCATTTTGATGATATTTGGGATCATTTGACCCTATTATATTGTAATAGGAAATCAGAATGGCCGTAATTCTTATTGAAAAAAATATCCTAAACTTTGAACATCCCACGGAGCACCTTTAAATCCATTATTAAAAAGGGAAAGAATATGGCACCACAACAAACCTGCCAAGAGAGTGCCGCCCACCAAAACTCATGGACCAGGCAAGGAGGGCATTAATCAGAGAGGCAACAAAGAGGCCAAAGATAACCCTGAAGGAACTGCAAAGCTCCACAGCGGAGATTGGAGTATCTGTCCATAGGACCACTTTAAGCCATACACTCCTCAGAGCTGGGCTTTACGGAAGAGTGGCCAGAAAAAAGCCATTGCTTAAAGAAAAAAATAAGCAAACACGTTTGGTGTTTGCCAAAAGGCATGTGGGAGACTCCCAAACATATGGAAGAAGGTACTCTGGTCAGATGAGACTAAAATTGAGCTTTTTTGCCATTGAGGAAAATACTATATCTGATGCAAACCCAACACCACTCATCACTCCGAGAACACCATCTCCACAGTGAAGCATGGTGGTGGCAGCATCATGCTGTGGGGATGTTTTTCATCTGCAGGGAATGGGAAACTGGTCAGAATTGATGGAATGATGGATGGTGCTAAATACAGGGAAATCCTTGAGGGAAACCTGTTTCAGTCTTCCAGAAATTTGAGACTGGGACAGAGGTTCACCTTCCAGCAGGACAATGACCCTAAGCATACTGCTAAAGCAACACTCGAGTGGTATAAGGGGAAACATTTAAATGTCTTGGAATGGCCTAGTCAAAGCGCAGACCTCAATCCAATTGAGAATCTGTGATATTAATTAAAGATTGCTGTACACCAGCAGAACCAATCCAACTTGAAGGAGCTGGAGCAGTTTTGCCTTGAAGAATGGGCAACAATCCCAGTGGCTAGATAAACTTATAGAGCCTTGCAGCTGTAATTGATGAAAAGGTGGCTCTACAAAGTATTGAATTTGGGGGGGGTGAATAATTATGCACGCTCAAGTTGTCCGTTTTTTTGTGTCTTATTTCTGGTATGTTTCACAATAAAAATAATGTTTTTGCATTTTCAAACTGGTAGGCATGTTGTGTAAATAAAATGACACAAACCCCCCCCCCCCCAAAATCTATTTTAATTCCAGGTTATAAGGCAACAAAAAGGAAAAATGCCAAGGGGGTG
>NW_025757190.1:0-5800 GCF_021184085.1 Oncorhynchus gorbuscha
CTATATAAAGTATAATTCAGTTTGGACCCATAGTCACGCTGTTGGACAGGAAGAAAAAACATGAACGCAAGCTCATTGGCTCATAGTGGTCATATTGTTTGAGCAAAAGCCCAAGAACATTTCACGACGTGCGTCCCATAGATGCTATAGAACCAAACCTGGTTCTTCTGGAGAAGAAGACGTATTAAAGTAGTCAACATCATTAGAAATAGTCCAAAATACTGCATGATCAGTTCAGATTCTTTTAGTTCACAGCTTGAACCCCGGACATTGCTGCTTGCAGATATATATATTTATTATTATGTTGAAACAAGGTACATGTATCGTACAACATTGAAACATATTGTACCAGGCTAAATGCTTAAGTGTCCAGCCAGGGAATTCGTGTACCAAGTCCTAACACGCCAATGAGTTTGCTCAGTGATTAGTGTCGGATTCTTCCCATTTCTGCTTTTGTCCAGTTGATGATCTCTCCTTTTCCCTTCTCTGCTCTGCAGCTGTATGTATATACATATCAGGTGTTCTGGTGTTGTCTGTTAGAACTTCTACGTCAAGAGCGTCTGCTAAATGACTTAAATGTAAATGTAATGTGAGTTATTTCTCATGTTATTTATTTATTTTATTTTATTTCCTCCTTCACTTTGTTCTTCTATGTTGAGTCAACGTCTAAAAACAGAAGTTGTAAATGATTTGAGATATGAAGAAGGGCATTTTTTCCCCCTCCTTTCAGAAACACAAGAAAGAGCTCGAGAAATACATTTGTTTTGGACACACAAAAAAGGGCTGTTGTGTTGAGTGTACGTGTGTGTGTGTGTGTGTGTCTGTGTGTGTGTGTGTGTGTGTGTGTGTGTGTGTGTGTGTGTGTGTGTGTGTGTGTGTGTGTGTGTATGTGTGTGTGTGTGTGTGTGTGTGTGTGTGTGTGTGTGTGTGTGTGTGTGTGTGTGTGTGTGTGTGTGTGTGTGTGTGT
Organism: Oncorhynchus gorbuscha; assembly: GCF_021184085.1. Lineage (NCBI taxonomy): Eukaryota > Metazoa > Chordata > Actinopteri > Salmoniformes > Salmonidae > Oncorhynchus > Oncorhynchus gorbuscha. Next base: position 968 of record NW_025757190.1, read on the forward strand.
GTGTCAGCGGAGGCTGCTGAGGGGAGGACGGCTCATAATAACATCTGGAAACGGAGTAAATGGAATGGAATGGAAACCATGGAAACCACGTGCTTGATTTATTTGATACCATTACAAATATTCCGTTAACACGAGCACATCCTCCTCAATTAAAGTGCCACCAACCTCCTGTGGTGCGTGCGTGTGCGTGTGTGTGTGTGTGTCCGTCCGTCCGTGCGTGTGTGTGTCCGTCCGTGCGTGCGTGCGTGTACTCACCCTGCTAGTGACGACCAGTTGTACCAGTCCAGCGGTAGAGCGTAGGATGTCTACAGCCTCTGAATGAGACAGGCCGACCAGAGACTGACCGTTGATCATCAGGAGCTCATCACCAGCCTTCAGACGTCCATCCCTAAAACACACACACACACACACGCACACACACACACACACACACACACACACACACACACACACACACACACACACACACACACACACACACACACACACACACACACACACACACACACACACACACACACACACACACACTAAAGTCTACGCCTGTAGTATTCGCAGCATGTGACAAATAATATGCTATGACAAATCAAATGCTATATGCTATGACAAATCAAATGCTATATGCTATGACAAATCAAATGCTATATGCTATGACAAATCAAATGCTATATGCTATGACAAATCAAATGCTATATGCTATGACAAATCAAATGCTATATGCTATGACAAATCAAATGCTATATGCTATGACAAATCAAATGCTATATGCTATGACAAATCAAATGCTATGTGCTATGACAAATCAAATGCTATATGCTATGACAAATCAAATGCTATATGCTATGACAAATCAAATGCTATATGCTATGACAAATCAAATGCTATGTGCTATGACAAATCAAATGCTATGTGCTATGCATGACAAATCAAATGCTATATGCTATGACAAATCAAATGCTATATGCTATGACAAATCAAATGCTATATGCTATGACAAATCAAATGCTATGTGCTATGACAAATCAAATGCTATATGCTATGACAAATCAAATGCTATATGCTATGACAAATCAAATGCTATATGCTATGACAAATCAAATGCTATATGCTATGACAAATCAAATGCTATATGCTATGACAAATCAAATGCTATATGCTATGACAAATCAAATGCTATGTGCTATGACAAATCAAATGCTATGTGCTATGTGCTATGACAAATCAAATGCTATGTGCTATGTGCTATGACAAATCAAATGCTATATGCTATGACAAATCAAATGCTATATGCTATGACAAATCAAATGCTATATGCTATGACAAATCAAATGCTATATGCTATGACAAATCAAATGCTATGTGCTATGACAAATCAAATGCTATATGCTATGACAAATCAAATGCTATGTGCTATGACAAATCAAATGCTATGTGCTATGACAAATCAAATGCTATGACAAATCAAATGCTATATGCTATGACAAATCAAATGCTATATGCTATGACAAATCAAATGCTATATGCTATGACAAATCAAATGCTATATGCTATGACAAATCAAATGCTATATGCTATGACAAATCAAATGCTATGTGCTATGTGCTATGACAAATCAAATGCTATATGCTATGACAAATCAAATGCTATATGCTATGACAAATCAAATGCTATATGCTATGACAAATCAAATGCTATATGCTATGACAAATCAAATGCTATTTATGTGCTATGACAAATCAAATGCTATATGTTATGACAAATCAAATGCTATATGCTATGACAAATCAAATGCTATGTGCTATGACAAATCAAATGCTATATGCTATGACAAATCAAATGCTATGTGCTATGACAAATCAAATGCTATGTGCTATGTGCTATGACAAATCAAATGCTATCTATGTGCTATGACAAATCAAATGCTATATGCTATGACAAATCAAATGCTATATGCTATGACAAATCAAATGCTATATGCTATGACAAATCAAATGCTATATGCTATGACAAATCCAAATGCTATGTGCTATGACAAATCAAATGCTATATGCTATGACAAATCAAATGCTATATGCTATGACAAATCAAATGCTATATGCTATGACAAATCAAATGCTATATGCTATGACAAATCAAATGCTATGTGCTATGACAAATCAAATGCTATATGCTATGACAAATCAAATGCTATATGCAGACAAATCAAATGCTATGTACAACAAATCAAAGTGCTATGTGCTATGACAAATCAAATGCTATGTGCTATGTGCTATGACAAATCAAATGCTATATGCTATGACAAATCAAATGCTATATGCTATGACAAATCAAATGCTATATGCTATGACAAATCAAATGCTATATGCTATGACAAATCAAATGCTATGTGCTATGACAAATCAAATGCTATATGCTATGACAAATCAAATGCTATATGCTATGACAAATCAAATGCTATGTGCTATGACAAATCAAATGCTATGTCCTATGTGCTATGACAAATCAAATGCTATGTGCTATGACAAATCAAATGCTATATGCTATGACAAATCAAATGCTATATGCTATGACAAATCAAATGCTATGTGCTATGACAAATCAAATGCTATATGCTATGACAAATCAAATGCTATATGCTATGACAAATCAAATGCTATGTGCTATGACAAATCAAATGCTATGTGCTATGTGCTATGACAAATCAAATGCTATGTGCTATGTGCTATGACAAATCAAATGCTATATGCTATGACAAATCAAATGCTATATGCTATGACAAATCAAATGCTATATGCTATGACAAATCAAATGCTATATGCTATGACAAATCAAATGCTATGTGCTATGACAAATCAAATGCTATGTGCTATGACAAATCAAATGCTATATGCTATGACAAATCAAATGCTATATGCTATGACAAATCAAATGCTATGTGCTATGACAAATCAAATGCTATGTCCTATGTGCTATGACAAATCAAATGCTATGTGCTATGACAAATCAAATGCTATATGCTATGACAAATCAAATGCTATATGCTATGACAAATCAAATGCTATATGCTATGACAAATCAAATGCTATATGCTATGACAAATCAAATGCTATGTGCTATGCTATGACAAATCAAATGCTATGTGCTATGTGCTATGACAAATCAAATGCTATGTGCTATGACAAATCAAATGCTATGTGCTATGTGCTATGACAAATCAAATGCTATATGCTATGACAAATCAAATGCTATATGCTATGACAAATCAAATGCTATATGCTATGACAAATCAAATGCTATATGCTATGACAAATCAAATGCTATATGCTATGACAAATCAAATGCTATGTGCTATGACAAATCAAATGCTATGTCGCTATGTGCTATGACAAATCAAATGCTATGTGCTATGTGCTATGACAAATCAAATGCTATATGCTATGACAAATCAAATGCTATATGCTATGACAAATCAAATGCTATATGCTATGACAAATCAAATGCTATATGCTATGACAAATCAAATGCTATATGCTATGACAAATCAAATGCTATGTGCTATGACAAATCAAATGCTATGTGCTATGTGCTATGACAAATCAAATGCTATGTGCTATGTGCTATGACAAATCAAATGCTATATGCTATGACAAATCAAATGCTATATGCTATGACAAATCAAATGCTATATGTTATGACAAATCAAATGCTATATGCTATGACAAATCAAATGCTATATGCTATGACAAATCAAATGCTATATGTTATGACAAATCAAATGCTATATGCTATGACAAATCAAATGCTATATGCTATGACAAATCAAATGCTATGTGCTATGACAAATCAAATGCTATGTGCTATGTGCTATGACAAATCAAATGCTATGTGCTATGTGCTATGACAAATCAAATGCTATATGCTATGACAAATCAAATGCTATATGCTATGACAAATCAAATGCTATATGTTATGACAAATCAAATGCTATATGCTATGACAAATCAAATGCTATGTTCTATGTGCTATGACAAATCAAATGCTATATGCTATGACAAATCAAATGCTATATGCTATGACAAATCAAATGCTATGTGCTATGACAAATCAAATGCTATATGCTATGACAAATCAAATGCTATATGCTATGACAAATCAAATGCTATATGCTATGACAAATCAAATGCTATATGCTATGACAAATATGCACACATTTAATACTTTATGGAAACCACAGATTATATTTAACACTGATTTAGAATCACTCCCCCCCCACACACACAAGGTGGGGGGCTCCGGGCCATGGACCAACCACAGATTAGATGTTTGTGGATTCATTCGATAACATTGAGGAGTTTACCACATCAGTCGCTGTCTTCATGAATAAAAGCATTGACTACTTCATCCCCACAGTGACCATACGTACATATCCTAACCAGAAGCCATGGATAACAGGCAACATCAGCACTGAGCTTAAAGGCTGCCTCGTTCACTCCCTCAGACGGACAATCAAACAGGCAACGCCTCAATACAGGACCAAGTTCAAATCCCACTAAACCAGCTCTGAAGCTCATGATTGCCTCCCTACTCTTCTACATTTGCACACAATGTACATAGATTTTTCTATTGTGTTATTGACTGTACGTTTGTGTATGCATAACTCTGTTGTTGTTGTTTTTGTCGCACTGCTTTGCTTTATCTTGGCCAGGTCGCAGTTATAAATGACAACTAGTTCTCAACTGGCCTACCTGGTTAAATAAAGGTGAAATAAATCAAATAAATAAAAATCCTGTTAGAGCTTTTGAGCTGATTCCACTGTGCTGTTTCAGGTGCCAC
>NW_025757191.1:0-5799 GCF_021184085.1 Oncorhynchus gorbuscha
TTGGCGTGATCCTGGACAACAAACTGTCGTTCTCAACTCAACACTCAAGGCGGTGGCCCGTTCCTGTAGGTTCATGCTCTACAACATCCGCAGAGTACGACCCTGCCTCACACAGGAAGCGGCGCAGGTCCTAATCCAGGCACTTGTCATCTCCCGTCTGGATTACTGCAACTCGCTGTTGGCTGGGCTCCTGCCTGTGCCATTAAAACCCTTCAACTCATCCAGAACGCCGCAGCCCGTCTGGTGTTCAACCTTCTTCCTGCTCTTCACGTTGCCTCGCTCCGTTCTTTCCACTGGCTTCCAGCCAGCTCTCTCGCATCCGCTACAAGACCATGGTGCTTGCCTACGGAGCTGTGAGGGGGAACGGCACCTCAGTACCTCCAGGCTCTGGATCAAATCAAATCAAATCAAATCAAATTTATTTTATATATTCTTCGTACATCAGCTGATATCTCAAAGTGCTGTACAGAAACCCAGCCTAAACCCCAAACAGCAAACAATGCAGGTGTAAAAAGCACGTGTGGCTAGAAAACTCCTAGAAAGGCCAAAACCTAGGAAGAAACCTAGAGAGGAACCGGGCTATGTGGGGTGGCCAGTCCTCTTCTGGCTGTGCCGGGTAGAGATTATAACAGAAAATGACCAAGATGTTCAAATGTTCATAAAATGACCAGCATGGTCAAATAATAATAAGGCAGAACAGTTGAAACTGAGCAGCAGCACAGTCAGGTGGACTGGGGACAGCAAGGAGCCATCATGTCAGGTAGTCCTGGGGCACGGTCCTAGGGCTCAGGTCCTCCGAGAGAGAGAAAGAAAGAGAGAATTAGAGAGAGCATATGTGGGGTGGCCAGTCCTCTTCTGGCTGTGCCGGGTGGAGATTATAACAGAACGTGGCCAAGATGTTCAAATGTTCATAAATGACCAGCATGGTTGAATAATAGGCAGAACAGTTGAAACTGGAGCAGGAGCATGGCCAGGTGGACTGTGGGACAGCAAGGGAGTCCTCATGTCAGGTAGTCCTGGGACATGGTCCTAGGGCCCAGGCCAGCTGAAACTGAGCAGCAGCATGGCCAGGTGGACTGGGGACAGCAAGGAGTCATCATGCTGTGAAGTCCTGGGGCATGGTTCTAGGGCTCAGGGTCCTCCGAGAGAGAGAAAGAAGGAGAGAAGGAGAGAATTAGAGAACGCACACTTAGATTTACACAGGACACCGAATAGGGACAGGAGAAGTACTCCAGATAAACAAACTGACCCTAGCCCCCGACACATAAACTACTGCAGCATAAATACTGAGGCTGAGACAGGAGGGGTCAGGAGACACTGTGGCCCCATCCGAGGACACCCCGGACAGGGCCAAACAGGAAGGATATAACCCCACCCACTTTGCCAAAGCACAGCCCCCACACCACTAGAGGGAAATCTACAACCACCAACTTACCATCCTGAGACAAGGCCAGCATAGCCCACAAAGATCTCCCGACACGGCCAACCCAAAGGGGGGAAACCCAGACAGGCCGACCACAACAGTGAATCAACCCACCCAGGTGACGCACCCCCCCAGGGGACGGCACGAGAGAGCCCCAGCAAGCCAGTGACTCAGCCCCGAGTAACAGGGGGTTAGAGGGCAGAGAATCCCAGTGGAAAAAGGGGAACCGCCAGGCAGAGACAGCAAGGGCGGTTCGTTGCTCCAGAGCCTTTCCGCTCTCACCTTCCCACTCCTGGGCCAGACTACACTCAATCATATGACCCACTGAAGAGATGAGTCTTCAGTAAAGACTTAAAGGTTGAGACCGAAGCCTATGCCTCTGACATGGGTAGGCAGACCGTTCCATAAAAATGGAGCTCTATAGGAGAAAGCCCTGCCTCCAGCTGTTTGCTTAGAAATTTAGGACAATTAGGAGGCCTGTGTCTGTGACCGTAGCGTACGTATAGGTATGTACGGCAGGACCAAATCAGAGAGGTAGGTAGGAGCAAGCCCATGTAATGCTTTGTAGGTTAGCAGTAAAACCCTGAAATCAGCCCTGCTTTGACAGGAAGCCAGTGTAGAGAGGCTAGCACTGGAGTAATATGATCAAATTTTTTGGTTCTAGTCAGGATTCTAGCAGCCGTATTTAGCACTAACTGAAGTTTATTTAGTGCTTTATCCGGGTAGCCGGAAAATAGAGCATTGCAGTAGTCTAACCTAGAAGTGACAAAAGCATGGATTAATTTTTCTGCATCATTTTTGGACAGAAAGTTTCTGATTTTTTGCAATGTTACGTAGATGGAAAAAAGCTGTCCTCGAAATGGTCTTGATATGTTCTTCAAAAGAGAGATCAGGGTCCAGAGTAACGCCGAGGTCCTTCACAGTTTTATTTGGAGACGACTGTACAACCATTAAGATTAATTGTCAGATTCAACAGAAGATCTCTTTGTTTCTTGGGACCTAGAACAAGCATCTCTGTTTTGTCCGAGTTTAATAGTAGAAAGTTTGCAGCCATCCACTTCCTTATGTCTGAAACACATGCTTCTAGCGAGGGCAATTTTGGTGCTTCACCGTGTTTCATTGAAATGTACAGCTGTGTGTCATCCGCATAGCAGTGAAAGTTTACATTATGTTTTCGAATAACATCCCCAAGAGGTAAAATATATAGTGAAAACAATAGTGGTCCTAAAACAGAACCTTGAGGAACACCGAAATGTACAGCTGATTTGTCAGAGGACAAACCATTCACAGCGACAAAACTGATATCTTCCGACAGATAAGACCTAAACCAGGCCAGAACATGTCCGTGTAGACCAATTTGGGTTTCCAATCTCTCCAAAAGAATGTGGTGATCGATGGTATCAAAAGCAGCACTAAGGTCTAGGAGCACGAGGACAGATGCAGAGCCTCGGTCCGATGCCATCAAAATGTCATTTACCACCTTCACAAGTGCCGTCTCAGTGCTATGATGGGGTCTAAAAACCAGACTGAAGCATTTCGTATACATTGTTTGTCTTCAGGAAGGCAGTGAGTTGCTGCGCAACAGCCTTCTCTAAAATCTTTGAGAGGAAATGGAAGATTTTATAGGCCGATAGTTTTTTATATTTTCTGGGTCAAGGTTTGGCTTTTTCAAGAGGCTTTATTACTGCCACTTTTAGTGAGTTTGGTACACATCCAGTGGATAGAGAGCCGTTTATTATGTTCAACCAGGAGGCCAAGCACAGGAAGCAGCTCTTTCAGTAGTTTAGTTGGAATAGGGTCCAGTATACAGCTTGAAGGTTTAGAGGCCATGATTATTTTCATCATTGTGTCAAGAGATATAGTACTAAAACACTTGAGCGTTTCTCTTGATCCTAGGTCCTGGCAGAGTTGTGCAGACTCAGGACAACTGAGGTTTGGAGGAATACGCAGGTTTAAAGAGGAGTCCTGTAATTTGCTTTCTAATAATCATAATCTTTTCCTCAAAGAAGTTCATGAATTTATCACTGCTAAAGTGCAAGTCATCCTCTCTTGGGGAATGCTGCTTTTTAGTTAGCTTTGCCACAGTATCAAAAAAGGAATTTCGGATTGTTCTTATTTTCCTCAATTAAGTTAGAAAATAGGACTACTCAGCAGCAGTAAGGGCTCCCTTCGGTACTGCACGGTACCATCCTTCCAAGTTAGTCGGAAGACTTCCAGTTTGGTGTGGCGCCATTTCGTTCCAATTTTCTGAAGCTTGCTTCAGAGCTCGGTATTTTCTGTGTACCATGGAGCTAGTTTCTTATGAGACATTTTTTTAGTTTTTAGTGCAACTGCATCTAGGGTATTGCGCAAGGTTAAATTGAGATCCTCAGTTAGGTGGTTAACGGATTTTTTGTCCTCTGGCGTCCTTGGGTAGGCAGAGGAGTCTGGGAGGGCATCAAGGAATCTTTGTGTTGTCTGTGAATTTATAGCACGATCTTTGATGTTCCTTTGGTTGGGGTCTGAGCAGATTATTTGTTGCAATTGGTAAACGTAATAAAAATGGTGGTCTGATAGTCCAGGATTATGAGGAAAAACATTAAGATCCACAACATTTATTCCATGGGACAAAACTAGGTCCAGCGTATGACTGTGAGAGTGAGTGGGTCCAGAGACATGTTGGACAAAACCCACTGAGTCGATGATGGCTCCAAAAGCCTTTTGGAGTGGGTCTGTGGACTTTTCCATGTGAATATTAAAGTCACCAAAGATTAGAATATTATCTGCAATGACTACAAGGTCTGATAGGAATTCAGGGAACTCAGTGAGAAACGCTGTATATGGCCCAGGAGGCCTGTAAACAGTAGCTATAAAAAGTGATTGAGTAGGCTGCATAGATTTCATGACTAGAAGCTCAAAAGACGAAAACGTCATTTTCTTTTTTGTAAATTGAAATTTGCTATCGTAAATGTTAGCAACACCTCCGCCTTTGCGGGATGCACGGGGGATATGGTCACTAGTGTAGCCAGGAGGTGAGGCCTCATTTAACACAGTAAATTCATCAGGCTTAAGCCATGTTTCAGTCAGGCCAATCACATCAAGATTATGATCAGTGATTAGTTCATTGACTATAATTGCCTTTGAAGTAAGGGATCTAACATTAAGTAGCCCTATTTTGAGATGTGAGGTATCATGATCTCTTTCAGTAATGACAGGAATGGAGGTGGTCTTTATCCTAGTGAGATTGCTAAGGCAAACACCGCCATGTTTAGTTTTGCCCAACCCAGGTCGAGGCACAGACACGGTCTCAATGGTGATAGCTAAGCTGACTACACTAACTATGCTAGTGGCAGACTCCACTATGCTGGCAGGCTGGCTAATAGCCTGCTGCCTGGCCTGCACCCTATTTCATTGTGGAGCTAGAGGAGTTAGAGCCCTGTCTATGTTGGCAGATAAGATGAGAGCACCCTCCAGCTAGGATGGAGTCCGTCACTCCTCAGCAGGTCAGGCTTGGTCCTGTTTGTGGGCGAGTCCCAGAAAGAGGGCCAATTATCTACAAATTCTATCTTTTGGGAGGGGCAGAAAACAGTTTTCAACCAGCGATTGAGTTGTGAGACTCTGCTGTAGAGCTCATCACCCCTAACTGGGAGGGGGCCAGAGACAATTACCGATGCCGACACATCTTCTAGCTGGATATGCACGCAGAAGCTAGTGTTGCGCGAGATCTCTGACTGTTTCATCCTAACATCGTTGGTGCCGACGTGATAACAATATCTCTATACTCTCTACACTCGCCAGTTTTAGCTTTAGCCAGCACCATCTTCAGATTAGCCTTAACGTCGGTAGCCCTGCCCCGGGTAAACAGTGTATGATCGCTGGATGATTCGCTTTAAGTCTAATACTGCGGGTAATGGAGTCGCCAATGACTAGAGTTTTCAATTTGTCAGAGCTAATGGTGGGAAGCTTCGGCGTCTCAGACCCCGTAACGGGAGGAGTAGAGACCAGAGAAGACTCGGCCTCTGACACCGACCCGCTGCTTAATGGGGATCAGGCCCTACACCCAAATAAGGGCACTGCGTTCATCCACCTCTGGCCTGCTCGCCTCCCTACCACTGAGGAAGTACAGTTCCCGCTCAGCTCAGTCAAAACTGTTCGCTGCTCTGGCTCCCCAATGGTGGAACAAACTCCCTCATGACGCCAGGACAGCGGAGTCAATCACCACCTTCCGGAGACACCTGAAACCCCACCCCTTTAAGGAATACCTAGGATAGGATAAAGTAATCCTTCCTCACCCCCCTCCCCCCTTAAAATATTTAGATGCACTATTGTAAAGTGGTTGTTCCACTGGATGTCATAAGGTGAATGCACCAATTCTGTAAGTCGCTTCTGGATAAGAG
>NW_025757192.1:0-5798 GCF_021184085.1 Oncorhynchus gorbuscha
TTGTCATGTTTTGTCATTTATTATCTTGTCTTGTCCCTGTGCTTCCCATTCTATTCGTTTCCCTCTGCTGGTCTTATTAGGTTCTTTCCCTCTTTCTATCCCTCTCTCTCCCCTCCTCTCTCACTCTCTCGCTCTCTCTTCTCTCTATCGTTCCGTTCCTGCTCCCAGCTGTTCCTATTCCCCTAATCAATCATTTAGTCTTCCCACACCTGTTCCCGATCCTTTCCCCTGATTAGAGTCCCTATTTCTTCCTTTGTGTTCCGTTCCTGTCCTGTCGGTTCCTTGTCTAGAATTCACCGTGCTGTGTTTGTGTATCGCCCTGTCGTGTCGTGTTTTCCTCAGATGCTGCGTGGTGAGCAGGTGTCTGAGTCTGTCTGGTTCAAGTGCCTTCCCGAGGCAACCTGCTGTTCACCTGCTGTTCAAGATCGAGTCTCCAGTTTGTCCTCGTCATTTCGAGTGAAAGTTGTGTTTTTGTTTGTATTTACTTTACTGGATTAAAGACTCTGTTTCGCCAGAGTAAAAACTTTGGGGTCCTCTTTCACCTGCATGACAGAAGGAACCGACCAAGATGGACCAGCGACTTCAGACGCTCGTTACACTGCCGTCGAGATCAGAGAACATGCTTTCGACGAACCACGAGCAGAGGAATTATATATCATGCATTGGAGAACCTGGCCGCTCAGGTTTCCGACCTCTCTGGACAGTTCCAGAGTCTACGTCTCGTGCCACCTGTTACTTCCTGGCCTGCGAGCCTCCAGAACCTAGGGTTAATAACCCACCTTACTCGGACAGCCCACTGAGTGCCGCTCCTTTCTCACGCAGTGTGAATTGTGTTCTCTCTCCAACCCAACACATACTCTAGAGAGAGAGCTCGGGTCTACTTCGTCATTTCACTCCTTACTGGCCGGAGACTCTGAGAATGGGGCACAGCTATCTGGGAGGCACGGGCTGATTGTCTAACAAGTTCAGAACTTTAAAAGGAGATGATTCAGGTTTTTGACCGTTCAGTTTTTGGTAGGAGGCTTCTAGGGCCCCTGGCTTCCTTATGCCAAGGTGAACGGTCCATAACGGATTATTCTATTGAGTTTCGCACTCTTGCTGCCTCTAGTGAGTGGAACGAACGGCGCTGCTCGCTCGTTTTCTGGAGGGACTCACGCAGTGGTTAAGGATGAATTCTCTCCCGGGAGGTTCCTTCAGATGTGGACTCTTTGATTGCTCTCGCCATCCGCATAGAACGATGGGTAGATCTTCGTCACCGGGCTCGTGGAAGAGCTGCATCAACGGTGTTTCCCTGCTCCGCATCGCAACCATCTCCCTCCTCTGGCTCAGAGTCTGAGCCCATGCAGCTGGGAGGATTCGCATCTCGACTAAGGGAGGGAACGGAGGATCACCAACCGCCTGTGCCTCTATTGCGGAGTTGCTGGACATTTTGTTAATTCATGTCCAGTAAAAGCCAAACTCATCTGTAAGCGGGCTACAGGTGAGCGCAACTACTCCAAGTCTCTCCATCAAAAATCCTGTACTACTTTGTCGGTCCATCGCTGGACCGGTTCGGGTGCTACATGTAGTGCCTTGATAGACTCTGGGGCTGAGGTTTGTTTCATGGACGAAGCATGGAGTTCGGAAACATGACATTTCTTTCAGAGAGTTAGAAGCCTACGCCCATGTTCGCCTTAGATGGTAGTCATCTTCCCAGTATCAGATTTGAGACACTACCTTTAACCCTCACAGTATCTGGTAACCACAGTGAGACTATTTCTTTTTTTGATTTTCGTTCACCGTTTACACGGTTGTTTTGGGTCATCCCTGGCTAGTATGTCATAATCCTTCTATTAATTGGTCTAGTAATTCTATCCCTATCCTGGAACGTTTCTTGTCATGTGAAGTGTTTAATGTCTGCCATCCTCCCGTTTCTTCTGTCCCCTACTTCTCAGGAGGAACCTGGCGATTTGACAGGAGTGCCGGAGGAATATCATGATCTGCGCACGGTCTTCAGTCGGTCCAGGCCAACTCCCTTCCTCCTCAGTCGTATGATTGTAGTATTGATCTCCTTCCGGGGACCACTCCTCCTCGGGGTAGACTATACTCTCTGTCGGCTCCCGAACGTAAGGCTCTCGAGGATTATTTGTCTGTGTCTCTTGACGCGGTACCATAGTGCCTTCTTTCCTCTCCGGCCGGGGCGGGGTTCTTTTGTTAAGAAGGACGGTACTCTGCGCCCCTGCGTGGATATCGAGGAGCTGAATGACATAACGGTTAAGAATCGTTATCCGCTTCCCTTATGTCATCAGCCTTCGAGATTCTGCAAGGCAGGTGCTTTTACTAAGTTGGACCTTCGTAACGCTTACCATCTCGTGCGCATCAGAGAGGGGACGAGTGGAAAGCGGCGTTTAACACTCCGTTAGGGCATTTTGAGTACCGGGTTCTGCCGTTTGGTCTCGCCAATGCGCCAGCTGTTTTTCAGGCATTAGTTAATGATGTTCTGAGAGACATGCTGAACATCTTTGTTTTTGTCTATCTTGGCGATATCCTGATTTTTCTCCGTCACTCGAGATTCATGTTCAGCACGTTCGACGTGTTCTACAGCGCCTTTTAGAATTGTCTCTACGTAAGTCTGAAGTGCTCTTTCATGTCTCCTCCGTTACTTTTCTCGGTTCCGTTATTTCCGCTGAAGGCATTCAGATGGATTCCGCTAAGGTCCAAGCTGTGGGTGATTGGCCCGTTCAAGGTCACGTGTCGAGTTGCAGCGCTTTTTAGGTTTCGCTAATTTCTATCTCGGGCGTTTCATTCGTAATTTCGGTCAAGTTGCTGCCCCTCTCACAGCTCTTACTTCTGTCAAGGCGTGTTTAAGTGGTCGGTTCCGCCCAGGGAGCTTTTGATCTTCTAAAAGGCGTTTACGTCCGCTCTATCCTCGTTACTCTGACGTCACTAGACAATTCATTGTCAAGTTGGCGCTTCAGGAAGCCAGGCGTGGGAGCCATTCTATCCCAGCGCTTCCAGTCTGACGATAAGGTTCATCCTTGCGCTTATTTTCTCATCGCCTGTCGCCATCTGAGCGCAACTATGATGTGGGTAACCGTGAACTGCTCGCCATCCACCGCTTAGCCCTAGGCGAATGGCGACAGTGGTGGAGAGGGCGACCGTTCCTTTTTGTCGTTTGGACAGACCATAGAACCTTGAGTACATCCGTTCTGCCAAGCGACTTAATGCCCGTCAAGCTCGTTGGGCGTTGTTTTCGCTCGTTTCGAGTTTGTGATTTCTTACCGTCCGGGTAGCTTAAAGAACACCAAGCCTGATGCCTTATCCCGTCTGTTTAGTTCTTCTGTGGCTTCTACTGATCCCGGGGGATTCTTCCTTATGGGCGTGTTGTCGGGGTTAACAGTCTGGGGAATTGAAAGACAGGTTAAGCAAGCACTCACGCACACTGCGTCGCCGCGCGCTTGTCCCTAGTAACCTCCTTTTCGTTCCTGTTTCCACTCGTCTGGCTGTTCTTCAGTGGGCTCACTCTGCCAAGTTAGCTGGTCATCCCGGTGTTGAGGCACTCTTGCGTCTATTCGCCAGCGCTTTTGGTGGCCGACTCAGGAGCGTGACCGCCGTTTCGTGGCTGCTTGTTGGACTGCGCGCAGACTAAGTCAGGTAACTCTCCTCCTGCCGGTCGTCTCAGACCGCTCCCCATTCCTTCGACCATGGTCTCACATCGCCTAGACTTCATTACCGGTCTGCCTTTGTCTGCGGGGGAAGACTGTGATTCTTACGGTTGTCGATGAGGTTCTCTAAGGCGTGGCACATTTCATTTTCCCCTCGCTAAACTTCCTTCCGCTAAGGAGACGGCACAAATCATTATCGAGAATGTATTTATTCAGAATTCATGGCCTCCCGTTAACGCCGTTTCAGACAGAGGCCCTTAATTCACGTCACAGTTTTGGAGGAGTTCTGTCGTTTGATTGGTGCGTCCGTCAGTCTCTCTTCCGGGTTTCATCCCCAGTCTAACGGTCAAGCAGGAGAGGGCCAATCAGACGATTGGTCGCATACTACGCAGCCTTTCTTTCAGAAACCCTGCGCGTCTTGGGCAGAACAGCTCCCCTGGGCAGAATACGCTCTGGTCGCTTCCTTCGTCTGCTACCGGGTTATCTCCGTTTCAGAGTAGTCTGGGTTACCAGCCTCCTCTGTTCTCATCCCAGCTTGCCGAGTCCAGCGTTCCCTCCGCTCAAGCGTTTGTCCAACGTTGTGAGCGCACCTGGGAGGGTGAGTCTGCACTTTGCCGTTACAGGGCACAGACTGTGAGAGCCGCCAATAAACGCAGGATTAAGAGTCCAAGGTATTGTTGCGGCCAGGTGTGGCTTTCCACTCGCAACCTTCCTCTTACGACAGCTTCTCGTAAGTTGACTCCAGCGGTTCATTGGTCCGTTCCGTGTCTCCCAGGTCGTCAATCCTGTCGCTGTGCGACTGCTTCTTCCGCGACATCTTCGTCGCGTCCATCTGTCTTCCATGTCTCCTGTGTCAAGCCCTTTCTTCGCACCCCCGTTCGTCTTCCCTCCCACCCTCCCGTCCTTGTCGAGAGCGCACCTATTTACAAGGTACATAAGATCATGGACATGCGTTCTCGGGGACGGGGTCACCAATAATAGTGGATTGGGAGGGTTACGGTCCTGAGAGAGAGTTGGGTTCCGTCTCGGGACGTGCTGGACCGTTCACTCATTGATGATTTCCTCCGTTGCCGCCAGGATTCCTCCTCGAGTGCGCCAGGAGGCGCTCGGTGAGTGGGGGGTACTGTCATGTTTTGTCATTTATTATCTTGTCTTGTCCCTGTGCTTCCCATTCTATTCGTTTCCCTCTGCTGGTCTTATTAGGTTCTTTCCCTCTTTCTATCCCCCTCTCTCTCCCCTCCCTCTCTCCTCTCTCGCTCTCTCTTCTCTCTATCGTTCCGTTCCTGCTCCCAGCTGTTCCTATTCCCCTAATCCAATCATTTAGTCTTCCCACACCTGTTCCCGATCCTTTCCCCTGATTAGAGTCCCTATTTCTTCCTTTGTGTTCCGTTCCTGTCCTGTCGGTTCCTTGTCTAGAATTCACCGTGCTGTGTTTGTGTATCGCCCTGTCGTGTCGTGTTTTCCTCAGATGCTGCGTGGTGAGCAGGTGTCTGAGTCTGTCTGGTTCAAGTGCCTTCCCGAGGCAACCTGCTGTTCACCTGCTGTTCAAGATCGAGTCTCCAGTTTGTCCTCGTCATTTCGAGTGAAAGTTGTGTTTTTTGTTTGTATTTACTTTACTGGATTAAAGACTCTGTTTTCGCCAAGTCGCTTTTGGGTCCTCTTTCACCTGCATGACAGTTCTGAATTGTTCCGGTTGGACAGCACTGTTACAGTAGATCACAGGAGAGTATGGTAAAGAAAGGTAAAGACAAATATAGTATAGCATAGTATAGTACAGTATAATATACTGTGTTGTACCATCCCTTACTCTGATGTACTCTCTATTGTACTGAACTGTACTGTACTCTACCGAATTAAACGACACTGTACTGTACTCTACTAAATTAAATACTGCTGTACCGTACTATACTCTACTGTACTGTACTCTACTGTACTATACTCTACTGAATTAAACTATACTGTACTGTACTCTGCTGAATTAAACTATACTGTACTGTACTCTACTGAATTAAATACTGCTGTACCGTACTATACTCTACTGTACTGTGCTCTAGTGTACAGAACTGTACTGTACTCTACCGAATTAAACTATACTGTACTGTACTCTACTAAATTAAATACTGCTGTACCGTACTGTGCTCTAGTGTACAGAAC
>NW_025757193.1:0-5798 GCF_021184085.1 Oncorhynchus gorbuscha
CGTCCCTCTCTCTCTCTCTGTCTCTCTCTCCCTCTCTCTCTCTCTCTCTCTCTCTCTCTCTCTCTCTCTCTCTCATACTGTCCCTCTCTCTCTCTCTCTCTCTCTCTCTCTCTCATTCTCTCTCTCTCTCTCTCTCATGCTCTCTCTCTCTCTCTCTCTCTCATGCTCTCTCTCTCTCTCTCTCTCATGCTCTCTTTCATACTGTCCCAAGCTCTCTCTCTCTCTCTTTCATACTGTCTCATGCTCTCTCTCATACTGTCCCAAGCTCTCTCTCTCTCTCTCTCTCTCTCTCTCTCTCTCTCTCTCTCTCTCTCTCTCTCTCTCTCTCTCTCTCTCTCTCTCTCTCTCTCTCTCTCTCTCTCTCCATACTGTCCCATTCTCTCTCTCATACTGTCCCATGCTCTCTCTCTCTCTCTCTCTCTCTCTCTCTCTCTCTCTCTCTCTCTCTCTCTCTCTCTCTCTCATGCTCTCTCTCATACTGTCCCATGCCCTCTCTCTCTCTCTTTCATACTGTCTCATGCTCTCTCTCATACTGTCCCAAGCCCTCTCTCTCTCTCTCTCTCTCTCTCTCTCTCTCTCTCTCTCTCTCTCTCTCTCTCTCTCATACTGTCCCATGCTCTCTTTAGCTCATTCTGTATCAGATAGTACCAACTGAAATACCCAGCAAGTCTCTGCCTCTTCCTAACTCCATCTTTCTCAATTTAATTTCAATTTAAGGGCTTTATTGGTTGGGAAACATGCATGGTAGATAATAAACTAAGAAAATGTTCACGAAACATAATAAAGACATTTCAGATGTGTTGTACGATGTGCATAAGTAAGAACAAAAGGGGAAAATAAATAAACACATGGTTTGTATTTATAGTGGTATCTTTCTTATGTCAACAGATCTGTGATATCTCTCTCTCTCTGGTCTTTGAGACCTACCGATAGCATCTATATTTAGTTGTCTTCACAGGCTCAAGTTAATAAAAGGGGTTTTCACACAGAAAAATGACTGCTGTGAACAGCCTGCCTAAAGTGTAATCATATCACTGCTAGAAGAGGAATGGTAGTTCCAGCTGTAACCAACATGATCTTCCATCCTATCACTTGACTTCATCACCTTCTGGTGTGTCATGATTCAGAAGGTCGACCGGGCCAAATGCCATAAGACAATGCCGCACCCAGTGAGCAGAGTCAGTCACCTGTTGTACGTCTGATTTCTGTTGATTTGGCCACGTTAGCCAGTTATCCTACGGTAAGGTCTCTTCATGTCTTCAGTGGCATGCCCTCTATCCAGACAGAGCGTTATTAGGGTTGCTAGTCTAGTGGATATCTGTAGGTAGGGCCTTCAAGCTTGGCACAATCTAAAGAGCTCCTGGTAGGATGTATAACTGCTAACCTCTTGGGCCATGTTCAGTTGGGCAAACTGTAGCAAAAATGAAACTATTTTTATTTGAGAAGCCATTCCACTTCAAACCGTTTTCTCCCTAGTGAACATAACACTTCTCTGATTTCTCTAGAAGCACGTGTGAGCTGTGAAGTGGATTACGCATCCTAGTATGGTAGAGTCCTCTCAGACAGAGGGGTTTCATCGTACTGTGTAGGAGGCTTAGCCTGGTGTCCCAGATCAGTTCCTGTTGTATAGGCTAGCCAACTCCTTGTCAGTGACAGTTGTAAAGCCTCTCTCCTCCTCTATCTCCGTCTCTCTCTCCCTCTGGTGTTTTTCTCTCTCAGATGGCAGGGAATGTGGCGAACCTTGTGTATTTCTAGACATCCTGTGGCTGCTGGTGTATGTGTGTTCTCTTCTCAGCGTTGCCTCGCACCACGCTAAACTTAGACCCCAAACAAGCAAATAAATGTTTACAGAAATAAACACAAACAGTGGCCAAAAGAGATGGATTTTGCATGAATTACAGTGGGTTTTCTCAACATAAAATGCACCCTCTGTCTAGCTTCAGGAGATGCTAATGATAAGCATGGCAGTGACATGACTACTTTTGGGAGAAAATGACTTAGAATTAGATTTTATCTGCTTTAGTGAATCAAGTCTCTGTCTGTCTGAGGGTCTGTCTCTGTCTGAGGGCTATTGGTCTGTCTCTGTCTGTCTGAGAGCTGTTTGTCTGTCTGTCTGAGGGCTGTTGGTCTGTCTCTGTCTGTCTGAGAGCTGTTTGTCTGTCTGTCTGAGAGCTGTTTGTCTGTCTGTCTGAGGGCTGTTGGTCTGTCTCTGTCTGTCTGAGAGCTGTTGGTCTGTCTGTCTGTCTGTCTGAGGGCTGTTGGTCTAGCTGTCTGTCTGAGGGCTGTTGGTCTAGCTGTCTGTCTGAGGGCTGTTGGTCTTGTCTGTCTGGTCTGAGGGCTGTTGGTCTGGCTGTCTGTCTGAGGTCTGTTGGTCTAGCTGTCTGTCTGAGTGCTGTTGGTCTGTCTGTCTGAGGGCTGTTGGTAGCTGTCTGTCTGAGGGCTGTTGGTCTAGCTGTCTGTCTGAGAGCTGTTGGTCTGAAGGTCTGTTGGTCTAGCTGTCTGTCTGAGGGCTGTTGGTCTAGCTGTCTGTCAGCTGTTGGTCTGGGCTGTTGGTCAGCTGTCTGTCTGTCTGTTGAGCTGTCTGTCTGAGGGCTGTTGGTCTAGCTGTCTGTCTGAGGGGCTGTTGGTCTAGCTGTCTGTCTGAGGGCTGTTGTTGGTCTGTCTGAGGGCTGTTGGTCTAGCTGTCTGTCTGAGGTATGTTGGTCTAGCTGTCTGTCTGAGGGCTGTTGGTCTAGCTGTCTGTCTGAGGGCTGTTGGTCTGGCTGTCTGTCTGAGCTGTCTGTCTGAGGGCTGTTGGTCTGAGGGCTGTCTGCTGTCTGTCTGAGGGCTGTTGGTCTAGCTGTCTGTCTGAGGGCTGTTGGTCTAGCTGTCTGTCTGAGGGCTGTTGGTCTAGCTGTCTGTCTGAGGGCTGTTGGTCTAGCTGTCTGTCTGAGGGCTGTTGGTCTAGCTGTCTGTCTGAGGGGCTGTAGCTGTCTGTCTGAGGGCTGTTGGTCTAGCTGTCTGTCTGAGGGCTGTTGGTCTAGCTGTCTGTCTGAGGGCTGTTGGTCTAGCTGTCTGTCTGAGGGCTGTTGGTCTGAGGGCTGTTGGTCTGGCTGTCTGTCTGAGGGCTGTTGGTCTAGCTGTCTGTCTGAGGGCTGTTGGTCTAGCTGTCTGTCTGAGGGCTGTTGGTCTAGCTGTCTGTCTGAGGGCTGTTGGTCTAGCTGTCTGTCTGAGGGCTGTTGGTCTAGCTGTCTGTCTGAGGGCTGTTGGTCTAGCTGTCTGTCTGAGGGCTGTTGGTCTAGCTGTCTGTCTGAGGGCTGTTGGTCTAGCTGTCTGTCTGAGGGCTGTTGGTCTAGCTGTCTGTCTGAGGGCTGCAGCTGAAGGATCTAGGCTGTGCAGTGTGTACCCATCCCCACCCTGAGAGAGAGAGAGAGAGAGAGAATTACACTGTCATTTGTTTGACGAGAGAGAGAAGAGACGTGTGCTGGGTGTTTCTTGTTTTACACTCTCCTGTGTACATGAGCTCTCAGCAGTCCCCTAGCTCTCTCTCGCATTTAAACTAAGACTTGGTTTACATTAGGATGTTTGAGCACTGTTGTTGAAGAAAACCGTCAGTGGTTGTAAACCCAGAATTACACTGTCATTTGTTTGGAGACGTGTGCTGGGTGTTTCTTTTTAATATCAGCTCTCAAGTCCCCCAAATCTCGCTCTTTATTTATATAAGACTTGGTTTACATTAGGATATCTCAAAGTGCTGTTGACAGAAACCCAGCCTAAAACCCCAAACAGCAAACAATGCAGGTGTGAGAGCACGTATGTAGTCTGTTGTAACCATGTGGTTGTTGACCTCTGGACTTCCTCTCTGCCTCCTGTTGTACAAGTTGTCATTCACATTTTTGCGCACAGGCCTAAATCATGCATTGGGAGATACAAGATTTATGGGAAAATGGGAGTGGGCCTTGTCCAACCACAGTCAGTCAATCACTCAAAATGGGATCTGATGTCCTGCATGTAAGAGAACAGCTCTGTGTGTATCCAGTAAGTGAATTCCATCCCTTGTGTCAGCAGTAGCAGCTTTTCATTTCATGCCAACAGAGAAATCTGCAAGAACAGGGCTAATGGGAATCACAAGCATCCCCTGCTGCGTGGTATGAACCCACCGTTTTAATCCCAATTTCTCCTGAGTGGCCTGCCTTCCTCGGGGTCCTGCCTACCTTCCTCGGGGTCCTGCCTACCTTCCTCGGGACCCTGCCTACCTTCCTAAGGGTCCTGCCTACCTTCCTCGGGGTCCTGCCTACCTTCCTCGGGGTCCTGCCTGCCATCCTCGGGGTCCTGCCTGCCATCCTCGGGGTCCTGCCTACCTTCCTCGGGGTCCTGCCTACCTTCCTCGGGGGCCTGCCTGCCATCCTCGGGGCCGGGCCCTGCCTGCCTTCCTCTGGGTCCTGCCTGCCATCCTGGGGGCCCTGCCTACCTTCCTCGGGGTCCTGCCTGCCTTCCTCGGGGTCCTGCCTGCCTTCCTCTGGGTCCTGCCTGCCTTCCTCGGGGTCCTGCCTACCTTCCTCGGGGTCCTTCCTACCTTCCTCGGGGTCCTGCCTGCCATCCCTCGGGGCCTGGGCCCTGCCTCGGGGTCCTTCCTACCTTCCTCGGGGGCCTGCCTACCTTCCTCGGGGGCCTGCCTGCCATCCTCGGGGCCGGGCCCTGCCTGCCTTCCTCTGGGTCCTGCCTGCTCCCATACACTAGTGTATGTGTCTGAATGCCTAGGAACAAGAGAGCCCGTGTACTGGGGCTCTAGTAGGTCTTTTCTTCAGGCCCCACTACTGCCGTCCCCCTACCTTACCTCAATTAAATTTGTCCTTATAATATGTCACTTTGTTCACGCCGTGTTGCACACGGTTCAGGTTTATCTGATAAAATGTGGTGGTTAGGGACGCTCTTCCTCTTCCTGTCGAGGTAGATGTGGGGGGTGGAAAGTAAAAGCTGATTGACCAGTGCGCACGTAACGCACACGCACACACACACACACACACACACACACACACACACACACACACACACACACACACACACACACACACACACACACACACACACACACACACACACACACACACACACACACACACACACACACACACAGAGCTGTCACTCTCTCTCACGTCTCTGAGCCCATGTAATGAATAGGTCTTCAAACAACAAAGAAGGTAATGGTTGGAGTTATTCATGTAGTCAGCCACTTTAAAGCTGCTACCATGTTTACTGATTCAACTGAAATGGTGTGGCTGTCACAGGAAATCAAAGTCCTCAATTACACGTGTTTTTCAGGACCAGGAGTTTGAGCTTTAAGCCAGATGTGACTAAGGACAGGTCATGTGACTCAGGAAGAGTGTTTGGGTAGCAGCCTGGCTGAACTGCTTGTATTTCAGGCCTGTGGATCCGGTCCCCTTGTCCCCAGCATCAGCCTCTGGGAGAGGATCACCTTGAACAACACAACGCAGCACAGCGATACATCACGCATCACAATTAAACATGCAGCACAACAGCAGACAAGGCGCGTGTACCTTCACAAGGCCCAGAAATTAACATGGCCTTCCTGCTATGTCAGTTCTAGAGGAAACCCAGACTCCTCAGACCAGCCGAAGCTGTGGAGACGAAGCGTGTCATTAGCCCCTGTCTTACCGCCTTACCCTGTGTGCTCGGCTGATCCAGTACGGGGAATTATTGTGTCGACAAGGTGTCACATTCTCCCCCTGCCTCCAGGGCTCAGAGAACAGGGCCGGGGTTAACTCGAGCGCTCAGAGAACAGGGCCGGGGTTAACTCG
>NW_025757194.1:0-5798 GCF_021184085.1 Oncorhynchus gorbuscha
TTAGATATATAGTAACAACATGGTCTATAGTTAGATATATAGTAACCAACATGGTCTATAGTCTATAGTTAGATATATAGTAACCAACATGGTCTATAGTCTATAGTTAGATATATAGTAACCAACATGGTCTATAGTTAGATATATAGTAACAACATGGTCTATAGTCTATAGTTAGATATATAGTAACCAACATGGTCTATAGTCTATAGTTAGATATATAGTAACAACATGGTCTATAGTTAGATATATAGTAACCAACATGGTCTATAGTTAGATAGATAGTAACAACATGGTCTATAGATATAGTTAGATATATAGTAACAACATGGTCTGCTGCATGGTCTATAGTCTATAGTTAGATATATAGTAACCAACATGGTCTATAGTCTATAGTTAGATATATAAGTAACAACATGGGTCTATAGTTAGATATATAGTAACCAACATATGGTCTATACTCTATAGTTAGATATATAGTAACCAACATGGTCTATAGTTAGATATATAGTAACCAACATGGTCTATAGTCTATAGTTAGATATATAGTAACCAACATGGTCTATAGTTAGATATATATAGTAACAACATGGTCTAATTAGTCTATAGTTAGATATATATTACCAACATGGTCTATAGTCTATAATAGATATATAGTAACAACATGGTCTATAGTCTATAGTTAGATATATAGTAACCAACATGGTCTAGTAACCAACAGTCTATAGTTAGTTAGATATATAGTAACAACATGGTCTATAGTATAGATGGTCTATAGTTAGATATATATTAACAACATGGTCTATAGTCTATAGTTAGATATATAGTAACAACATGGTCTATAGTTAGATATATAGTAACAACATGGTCTATAGTTAGATATATAGTAACCAACATGGTCTATAGTCTATAGTTAGATATATATTAACAACATGGTCTATAGTCTATAGTTAGATATATAGTAACAACATGGTCTATAGTTAGATATATAGTAGCAACATGGTCTATAGTTAGATATATAGTAACAACATGGTCTATAGTTAGATATATAGTAACAACATGGTCTATACTCTATAGTTAGATATATAGTAACCAACATGGTCTATAGTTAGATATATAGTAACAACATGGTCTATAGTTAGATATATATTAACAACATGGTCTATAGTCTATAGTTAGATATATAGTAACAACATGGTCTATAGTTAGATATATAGTAGCAACATGGTCTATAGTTAGATATATAGTAACCAACATGGTCTATAGTTAGATATATAGTAATAACATGGTCTATAGTTAGATATATAGTAACAACATGGTCTATAGTTAGATATATAGTACCCAACATGGTCTATAGTCTATAGTTAGATATATAGTAACAACATGGTCTATAGTTAGATATATAGTAACAGCATGGTCTATAGTCTATCGTTAGATATATAGTAACCAACATGGTCTATAATCTACAGTTAGATATATAGTAACCAACATGTTCTATCGTTAGATATATAGTAACCAACATGGTCTATAATCTACAGTTAGATATATAGTAACCAACATGTTCTATAGTTAGATATATATTAACAACATGTTCTGTCGTCTATAGTTAGATATATAGTAACAACATGGTCTATAGTTAGATAGATAGTAACAACATGGTCTATAGTCTATAGTTAGATATATAGTAACAATATGGTCTATAGTTAGATATATAGTAACAGCATGGTCTATAGTCTATAGTTAGATATATAGTAACCAACATCGTCTATAGTCTATAGTTAGATATATAGTAACCAACATGGTCTATAGTTAGATATATAGTAACCAACATGGTCTATAGTTAGATATATAGTAACAACATGGTCTATAGTTAGATATATAGTAACAGCATGGTCTATAGTTTATAGTTAGATATATAGTAACCAACATGGTCTATAGTCTACAGTTAGATATATAGTAACCAACATGGTCTATAGTTAGATATATAGTAACAACATGGTCTATAGTTAGATATATAGTAACAGCATGGTCTATAGTCTATAGTTAGATATATAGTAACAACATGGTCTATAGTTAGATATATAGTAACAGCATGGTCTATAGTTAGATATATAGTAACAACATGGTCTATAGTCTATAGTTAGATATATAGTAACCAACATGGTCTATAGTTAGATATATAGTAACAACAAGGTCTATAGTCTATAGTTAGATATATAGTAACAACATGGTCTATAGTTAGATATATAGTAACAACATGGTCTATAGTTAGATATATAGTAACAGCATGGTCTATAGTCTATAGTTAGATATATAGTAACAACATGGTCTATCGTCTACAGTTAGATATATAGTAACCAATATGGTCTATAGTTAGATATATAGTAACCAACATGGTCTATAGTCTATAGTTAGATATATAGTAACCAACATGGTCTATAGTTAGATATATAGTAACAACATGGTCTATAGTCTATAGTTAGATATATAGTAACAACATGGTCTATAAGTTAGATATATAGTAACAACATGGTCTATAGTTAGATATATAGTATTACACATGGTCTATAGTCTATAGTTAGATATATAAGTAACAACATGGTCTATAGTAGTTAGATATATAGTAACAGCATGGTCTATAGTCTATAGTTAGATATATAGTAACAACATGGTTATCGTCTACAGTTAGATATATAGTAACACCATGGTCTATGATTTAGATATATAGTAACAACATGGTCTATAGTTAGATATATAGTAACCAACATGGTCTATAGTTAGATAGATAGTAAACCAACATGGTCTATAGTTAGATATATAGTAACAACGCCTATAGTCTACAGTTAGATATATAGTAACCAACATGGTCTATAGTCTATAGTTAGATATATAGTAACATGGTCTATAGTCTATAGTTAGATATATAGTAACAACATGGTCTATGGTCTAGTTAGATATATAGTAACAACATAGTCTAGTTAGATATATAAATGCCAACATGATTGCATGAATTAGATATATAGTAACAGCATGGTCTATAGTTAGATATATAGTAACAACATGGTCTATAGTTAGATATATAGTAACAACATGGTCTATAGTCTATAGTTAGATATATAGTAACACCATGGTCTATAGTTAGATATAGCCCAACAACATGTTCTATGGTCTATAGTTAGATATATAGTAACAACATGGTCTATAGTTAGATATATAGTAACAGCATGGTCTATAGTCTACAGTTAGATATATAGTAACAACATGGTCTATAGTCTATAGTTAGATAGTCGCTCTGGATAAGAGCGTCTGCTAAATGACTTAAATGTAAATGTAAATGTACATAGTACGAACATGGTCTATAGTCTATAGTTAGATAGTAACAACATGGTCTAAGTCTATAAGTTAGATATATAGTAACCAACATGGTCTATAGTTAGATATATAGTAACAACATGGTCTATAGTCTATAGTTAGATATATAGTAACAACAGTAACAACATGGTATATATATTCTATATATTCTCTATATATATATGGTATATATATTCACTTTAATAAATGGTGCCGTACTCTTTAATGTTATTGTACTATATTCTGCTATACTTTGCAATGTTGTGTTATGTTCTGCTGTGCTATATTTCCACTATAACTAATGTAATTCCATTATATTCACTATAGTTTTTAAATCTACTACATTCTTTATACTACTATATTCTATACTATGTTCTGTATTAGACTCATGCACTATATTCTAATCTACTATATTATACTCTACTATAGTTTACTATATACTTCTTTACTAATTTGCTACTGTAGTATGTTCTGTACTTTTCTGTATATATTTGTATTATATTCTGCTGTGCTACAGTTCCTCTATATTATTTACTTTACCTAATTCTACAGTTTTTCTACTATATTTTGCTATATTCTACTCTACTATTCACTGTAATACATATTCTACTACTTTCTATACTATCTTGTACTTTTGCTGTCACTATCATTCTGCTATGTTTTGCTGTACTTTATTCTACTATTTTGTACTATATTTTGCTGTATTGCTATATTGTACTATATTTTACTGTACTTTATTCTACTATTTTTGTACTATATTTTACTGTACTATATGCTACTATATTCTACTATATTTTACTGTACTATATTCTACTCTACCATGTTGTATTCATTCTAATATATTCTACTAGTTTGGTGTATTCTACTACTATATCTACCTGGCTAAAATTGACCACCTATATGGAGGATCTGACTATAGATGCACTGATTATGAGAATTTCCTGTATATATGATATAATATTACTATACGAATATGATTTATTATATACAGAAACACCTGTCCATATTGGGACTCTGTGACCTGTCCATATTGGGACTCTGTGACCTGTCCATATTGGGACTCTGTGACTGTCCATATGGGGACTCTGTGACCTGTCCATATTGGGACTCTGTTACCTGTCCATATTGGGACTCTGTGACCTACTCTGTGACCTGTCCATATTGGGACTCTGTTACCTGTCCATATTGGGACTCTGTGACCTACTCTGTGACCTGTCCATATTGGGACTCTGTGACCTGTCCATATTGGGACTCTGTGACCTGTCCACCTGTCCATATTGGGACTCTGTGACCTGTCCATATTGGGACTCTGTGACCTGTCCATATTGGGACTCTGTGACCTGTCCATATTGGGACTCTGTGACCTGTCATATTGGGACTCTGTCCATATTGGGACCTGTGACCTGTCCATGTGGGACTCTGTGACCTACTCTGTGACCTGTCCATATTGGGACTCTGTGACCTACTCTGTGACCTGTCCATATTGGAACTCTGTGACCTGTCCATATTGGGACTCTGTGACCTGTCCATATTGGGACTCTGTGACCTACTCTGTGACCTGTCCATATTGGGACTCTGTGACCTGTCCATATTGGGACTCTGTGACCTACTCTGTGACCTGTCCATATTGGGACTCTGTGACCTGTCCATATTGGGACTCTGTGACCTACTCTGTGACCTGTCCATATTGGGACTCTGTGACCTACTCTGTGACCTGTCCATATTGGGACTCTGTGACCTGTCCATATTGGGACTCTGTGACCTGTCCATATTGGGACTCTGTGACCTACTCTGTGACCTGTCCATATTGGGACTCTGTGACCTACTCTGTGACCTGTCCATATTGGGACTCTGTGACCTGTCCATATGGGGACTCTGTGACCTGTCCATATGGGGACTCTGTGACCTGTCCATATTGGGACTCTGTGACCTGTCCATATGGGGACTCTGACCTGTCCATATGAGGACTCTGTGACCTGTCCATATTGGGACTCTGTGACCTGTCCATATTGGGACTCTGTGACCTGTCCATATTGGGACTCTGTGACCTGTCCATATTGGGATTCTGTGACCTACTCTGTGACCTGTCCATATTGGGACTCTGTGACCTGTCCATATGGGGACTCTGTGACCTACTCTGTGACCTGTCCATATTGGGACTCTGTGACCTGTCCATATTGGGACTCTGTGACCTGTCCATATTGGGACTCTGTGACCTACTCTGTGACCTGTCCATATTGGGACTCTGTGACCTGTCCATATTGGGACTCTGTGACCTACTCTGTGACCTGTCCATATTGGGACTCTGTGACCTGTCCATGTGGGACTCACCATGGCCGACTCTGTGACTCTGTGACTCTGTGACCTGTCCATATTGGGACTCTGTGACCTGTCCATATTGGGACTCTGTGACCTGTCCATATTGGGACTCTGTGACCTGTCCATAT
>NW_025757195.1:0-5797 GCF_021184085.1 Oncorhynchus gorbuscha
GTCCTATCTGTCATGTTTTGTCATTGATTATCATGTCTTGTCCCTGTGCTTCCCCTTCTATTCGTTTCCCTCTGCTGGTCTTATTAGGTTCTTTCCCTCTTTCTCTATCTCTCTCCCCCTCCCTCTCTCTCTCTCGCTCTCTCTCCTTATCGTTCCGTTCCTGCTCCCAGCTGTTCCTCATTTACTCTTTTCACACCTGTCCCCTATTTTGCCCTCTGATTAGAGCCACTATTTCTCCCTCTGTTTTCAGCTTCTGACCTTGTCGGATCCTTGTATGATGTTCGCTGTTCTGTGTCCTTGTCTCGCCCTGTCGTGTTTTATCTTCTTCAGATGCTGCGTATGAGCAGGTGTCTTAGTCTGCTACGGTCGGTGCCTTCCCGAAGCAACCTGCAGTCTATGGTCGAGTCTCCAGTCAGTCCTCGCAACTACGAGTGGATTTCAGTTTTTCCTGTTTTGTTTTCTCCTTGATATATCCCAGGATTATTACTTTTGTCATATACTGGAATTGTCATGTTTTGTCTTAGATTGTCTTGTCATTTTGCTTTTCCCTCTGTTCATTTTCCCCCTGCTGGTCTTTTTAGGTTCGTTCCCCTTTTTCTCTCTCCCTTCCTCTCTCTCTTCTCTCTATCGTTCCGTTCCTGCTCCCAGCTGTTCCTATTCCCCTAATCAATCATTTAGTCTTCCCACACCTGTTCCCGATCCTTTTCCCTGATTAGAGTCCCTATTTCTCTCCTTGTTTTCCGTTCCTGCCCTGTCGGATCCTTGTCTATTGTTCACCGTGCTGTGTCTATGTATCGCCCTGTCGTGTCGTGTTTCCCTCAGATGCTGCGTGGTGAGCAGGTGTCTGAGTCTGCTACGTTCAAGTGCCTTCCTGAGGCAACCTGCAGTTCTTGATCAAGTCTCCAGTCTGTTCTCGTCATTACGGAGTAGAATAATGCCTTTTGATTGTAAAGTTACTTTACTGGATTAAAGACTCTGTTTTCGCCAAGTCGCTTTTGGGTCCTCATTCACCTGCATAACAGAAGGATCCGACCAAAGAATGGACCCAGCGACTACAGATGCTCGTAACACTGCCGTCGAGATCCAAGGAGCCATGCTCGGCAAACACGAGCAGGAATTGTCTGCTGCTCGCCATGCCGTGAGAACCTGGCCGCTCAGGTTTCCGACCTCTCTGGACAGTTCCAGAGTCTTCGATCTCGTGCCACCTGTTACTTCCTGGCCTGCCGAGCCTCCGGAACCTAGGGTTAATAACCCACCTTGCTACTCCGGGCAGCCCACGGAGTGCTGGCTCCTTTCTCACCCAGTGTGATATTGTGTTCTCTCTCCAACCCAACACATACTCTAGCGAGAGAGCTCGGGTTGCTTACGTCATTTCACTCCCTTACTGGCCGGGCTCGAGAGTGGGGCACAGCTATCTGGGAGGCAAGGGCTGATTGTTCAAACAATTACCAGAACTTTAAAGAGAAGATGATTCGGGTTTTTGACCGTTCAGTTTTTGGTAGGGAGGCTTTGTGGGTCCTGGCTTCCCTATGCCAAGGTGATCGATCCATAACGGATTACTCTATAGAGTTTCGCACTCTTGCTGCCTCTAGTGACTGGAACGAGCCGGCGCTGCTCGCTCGTTTTCTGGAGGGACTCCACGCAGTGGTCAAAGATGAGATTCTCTCTCGGGAGGTTCCTTCCAGTGTGGACTCTTTGATTGCTCTCGCCATCCGCATAGAACGACGGGTAGATCTTCGTCACCAAGCTCGTGGAAGAGAGCTCGCGTCAACGGTGTTTCCCTGCTCCGCATCGCAACCATCTCCCTCCTCTGGCTCAGAGACTGAGCCCATGCAGCTGGGAGGTATTCGCATCTCGACCAAGGAGAGGAACGGAGGATCACCAACCGCCTGTGCCTCTATTGCGGATTTGATGGACATTTTGTCAATTCATGTCCAGTAAAAGGCCAGAGCTCATCAGTAAGCGGAGGGCTACTGGTGAGCGCTACTACTCAGGTCTCTTCATCTAGATTCTGTACTACTATGTCGGTCCATCTACGCTGGACCGGTTCGGGTGCTACATGCAGTGCCTTGATTGACTCTGGGGCTGAGGGTTGTTTCATGGACGAAGCATGGGCTCGGAAACATGACATTCCTTTCAGACAGTTAGACAAGCCTACGCCCATGTTTGCCTTAGATGGTAGTCATCTTCCCAGTATCAGATTTGAGACACTACCTTTAACTCTCACAGTATCTGGTAACCACAGTGAGACTATTTCTTTTTTGATTTTTCGTTCACCTTTTACACCTGTTGTTTTGGGTCATCCCTGGCTAGTATGTCATAATCCTTCTATTAATTGGTCTAGTAATTCTATCCTATCCTGGAACGTTTCTTGTCATGTGAAGTGTTTAATGTCTGCCATCCCTCCCATTTCTTCTGTCCCCACTTCTCAGGAGGAACCTGGCGATTTGACAGGAGTGCCGGAGGAATATCATGATCTGCGCACGGTCTTCAGTCGGTCCCGAGCCAACTCCCTTCCTCCTCACCGGTCGTATGATTGTAGTATTGATCTCCTTCCGGGGACCACTCCTCCTCGGGGTAGACTATACTCTCTGTCGGCTCCCGAACGTAAGGCTCTCGAGGATTATTTATCTGTGTCTCTTGACGCCGGTACCATAGTGCCTTCTTCCTCTCCGGCCGGGGCGGGTTATTTTTTGTTAAGAAGAAGGACGGTACTCTGCGCCCTGCGTGGATTATCGAGGGCTGAATGACATAACGGTTAAGAATCGTTATCCGCTTCCCCTTATGTCATCAGCCTTCGAGATTCTGCAGGGAGCCAGGTGCTTTACTAAGTTGGACCTTTCGTAACGCTTACCATCTCGTGCGCATCAGAGAGGGGGACGAGTGGAAAACGGCGTTTAACACTCCGTTAGGGCATTTTGAGTACCGGGTTCTGCCGTTTGGTCTCGCCAATGCGCCAGCTGTTTTTCAGGCATTAGTTAACGATGTTCTGAGAGACATGCTGAACATCTTTGTTTTTGTCTATCTTGACGATATCCTGATTTTTTCACCGTCACTCGAGATTCATGTTCAGCACGTTCGACGTGTTCTACAGCGCCTTTTAGAGAATTGTCTCTACGTAAAGGCTGAGAAGTGCTCTTTTCATGTCTCCTCCGTTACTTTTCTCGGTTCCGTTATTTCCGCTGAAGGCATTCAGATGGATTCCGCTAAGGTCCAAGCTGTCAGTGATTGGCCCGTTCCAAGGTCACGTGTCGAGTTGCAGCGCTTTTTAGGTTTCGCTAATTTCTATCGGGCGTTTCATTCGTAATTTCGGTCAAGTTGCTGCCCCTCTCACAGCTCTTACTTCTGTCAAGACGTGTTTTAAGTGGTCCGGTTCCGCCCAGGGGAGCTTTTGATCTTCTTAAAGAACGTTTTACGTCCGCTCCTATCCTCGTTACTCCTGACGTCACTAGACAATTCATTGTCGAGGTTGACGCTTCAGAGGTAGGCGTGGGAGCCATTCTATCCCAGCGCTTCCAGTCTGACGATAAGGTTCATCCTTGCGCTTATTTTTCTCATCGCCTGTCGCCATCTGAGCGCAACTATGATGTGGGTAACCGTGAACTGCTCGCCATCCGCTTAGCCCTAGGCGAATGGCGACAGTGGTTGGAGGGGGCGACCGTTCCTTTGTCGTTTGGACAGACCATAAGAACCTTGAGTACATCCGTTCTGCCAAACGACTTAATGCCCGTCAAGCTCGTTGGGCGTTGTTTTTCGCTCGTTTCGAGTTTGTGATTTCTTACCGTCCGGGTAGCAAAACACCAAGCCTGATGCCTTATCCCGTCTGTTTAGTTCTTCTGTGGCTTCTACTGATCCCGAGGGATTCTTCCTTATGGGTGTGTTGTCGGGTTGACAGTCTGGGGAATTGAAAGACAGGTTAAGCAAGCACTCACACACACTGCGTCGCCGCGCGCTTGTCCTAGTAACCTCCTTTTCGTTCCTGTTTCCACTCGTCTGGCTGTTCTTCAGTGGGCTCACTCTGCCAAGTTAGCTGGTCATCCCGGTGTTCGAGGCACTCTTGCGTCTATTCGCCAGCGCTTTTGGTGGCCAACTCAGGAGCGTGACACGTGCCGTTTCGTGGCTGCTTGTTCGGACTGCGCGCAGACTAAGTCGGGTAACTCTCCTCCTGCCGGTCGTCTCAGACCGCTCCCCATTCCTTCTCGACCATGGTCTCACATCGCCCTAGACTTCATTACCGGTCTGCCTTTGTCTGCGGGAAGACTGTGATTCTTACGGTTGTCGATAGGTTCTCTAAGGCGGCACATTTCATTCCCTCGCTAAACTTCCTTCCGCTAAGGAGACGGCACAAATCATCATCGAGAATGTGTTCAGAATTCATGGCCTCCGTTAGACGCCGTTTCAGACAGAGGCCCGCAATTCACGTCACAGTTTTGGAGGGAGTTCTGTCGTTTGATTGGTGCGTCCCGTCAGTCTCTCTTCCGGGTTTCATCCCCAGTCTAACGGTCAAGCAGAGAGGGCCAATCAGACGATTGGTCGCATACTACGAGCCTTTCTTTCAGAAACCCTGCGTCTTGGGCAGAACAGCTCCCTGGGCAGAATACGCCACAACTCGCTTCCTTCGTCTGCTACCGGGTTATCTCCGTTTCAGAGTAGTCTGGGTTACCAGCCTCCTCTGTTCTCATCCCAGCTTGCCGAGTTCAGCGTTCCCTCCGCTCAAGCGTTTGTCCAACGTTGTGAGCGCACCTGGAGGAGGGTGAGGTCTGCACTTTGTCGTTACAGGGCACAGACTGTGAGAGCCGCCAATAAACGCAGGATTAAGAGTCCAAGGTATTGTTGCGGCCAGAGAGTGTGGCTTTCCCACTCGCAACCTTCCTCTTACGACAGCTTCTCGTAAGTTGACTCCGCGGTTCATTGGTCCGTTCCGTGTCTCCCAGGTTGTCAATCCCTGCACGCTGTGCGACTGCTTCTTCCGCGACATCTTCGTCGTGTCCATCCTGTCTTCCATGTCTCCTGTGTCAAGCCCTTTCTTCGCACCCCCGTTCGTCTTCCCTCCCCCCCTCCCGTCCTTGTCGAGAGCGCACCTATTTACAAGGTACGTAAGATCATGGACATGCGTTCTCGGGGACGGGGTCACCAATACTTAGTGGATTGGGAGGGTTACGGTCCTGAGGAGAGGAGTTGGGTTCCGTCTCGGGACGTGCTGGACCGTTCACTTATTGATGATTTCCTCCGTTGCCGCCAGGATTCCTCCTCGAGTGCGCCAGGAGGCGCTCGGTGAGTGGGGGGGTACTGTCATGTTTTGTCATTGATTATCATGTCTTGTCCCTGTGCTTCCCCTTCTATTCGTTTCCCTCTGCTGGTCTTATTAGGTTTCTTTCCCTCTTTCTATCCCTCTCTCTCCCCTCCCTCTCTCACTCTCTCGCTCTCTCTTCTCTCTATCGTTCCGTTCCTGCTCCCAGCTGTTCCTATTCCCCTAATCAATCATTTAGTCT
This sequence comes from Oncorhynchus gorbuscha, assembly GCF_021184085.1. Taxonomy (NCBI): domain Eukaryota; kingdom Metazoa; phylum Chordata; class Actinopteri; order Salmoniformes; family Salmonidae; genus Oncorhynchus; species Oncorhynchus gorbuscha. Next base: position 5,493 of record NW_025757195.1, read on the forward strand.
TCCCACACCTGTTCCTTATCTTTTCCCCTGATTAGAGTCCCTATTTCTTCCCTTGTTTTCCGTTCCTGTCCTGTCGGATCCTTGTCTATTATTCACCGTGCTGTGTCTATGTATTGCCCTGTCATGTCGTGTTTCCCTCAGATGCTGCGTGGTGAGCAGGTGTCTGAGTCTGCTACGTTCAAGTGCCTTCCCGAGGCAACCTGCAGTTCTTGATCAAGTCTCCAGTCTGTTCTCGTCATTACGAGTAGTATTATGCCTTTTGTTTGTAAAGTAACTTTACTGGATTAAAACTCGGTTTTCGCCAA
>NW_025757196.1:0-5795 GCF_021184085.1 Oncorhynchus gorbuscha
TCCTGGTGCTTGATTAATGTCAGCTGAATTTTATAGCCAGTGACAAAAAACAGATCCTTCCACTGTAAACTAGCTGATCAACTTTATGATTCAGTAACAACAAAAAGTGTAGCTTTTGTTTTAAACATGTAGCTAGCTAGCTAAACAATGAACAATAATCCTATTGTTATAGGCTATAACCGCTTTCTGACTGAATTGGAAACTTATATTTTAAAATGTAGCTAACTAGACTCTCTTACCCATATACATGGATGAACACTTCTCCCTCGCTGTCACTGATGCCATGGTTGCCCTTAGTTTGAAGATGTAATCCCGAGACAGGTGTTTTAGACAACAGCCTTCTGGGTTTTCTCCTTTGGCTCCCTCCACATATTTTCAATCAAACGCCTGAATTTTCTCCATCCCGTTAGCTATCACACTCTGCTTCCACCGGGCATTCCACTGATTTCAAAACTTGGCCATCCAGAATTTGGAGAGCAACACTTTTGCAGTTCTTTGTGATATATTTATTTTAAAAAGCCACATTAGAAAGGATGACCTACTCATACTGAGCAGCTCATGCTATAGACAGAAGCGTGCTACATGGCAGACCCATCCAAACTCATCTCTCTCGGCATGTCCAGCTCATCCATTATCTCAGCCAGTCATGGCTAGCGGGAAGGTTCCTGGCTTTTTCCGTGGGTAAACCAAATAGGCTCGTAATTTAACAATAGTGTCAGTATTTACAAGTGGCATACAAGTTTGTTATTAAGGCACATGTTCCAGAAGGCATTTCTGCAAATAAAAAATAAAAATTGATACAATAAAATGAATTTACGTTCAAATTGCTCTTCTGTGAAGTAGTGACCTGCTACGTTCGCCTAGTTTCCTGAAACAAGTCACATTTGTTATTGCCTATAGGGTGCAAAATTGCTGGGACCATGGATAAAAATTGATACAATAAAATTAATTTACATTCAAATTGCTCTTCTGTGAAGTAGTGACCTGCTACGTTCGCCTAGTTTCCTGAAACAAGTCACATTTGTTATTGCCTATAGGGTGCAAAATTGCTGGGACCATGGATGGGAAGTGAGCTGCGTCACATACACCTAAAATAATATTGCGGGACTGTGGTTGGGTTTGGGACCAGTTATTGTGGTAGCGGGTGGGATTCGGACAGAAAACCAGCAGGTTCAGGCACCATGAAAGGGAAGCCTGTAACGTTAGAGCTGTTTGTTACTGTGTCAGTGTGAAAAGTAGGGAAACTGACAGATCAATAATGTTGCATTGTCATACCGACTAATAAAACTCACATTGCACTGAAAAAACGTCAGAATATTAATCTTCAATCGTTTGGCCAGTGGCTTCATCGTTTGTTTCTTTAACCTGTTAGAGACACCCGTTCCAATTTGGACACGCGCCCCCACCCCCCCAGCTGGAATGTGGCGCAGGGAACGCAAGAAATATTCCCTAAAAATATTTAACCTCCACACATTAACAAGTAAAATAGCTCAAATGAAAGATAAACAAGTTGTTTATCTAGCCAGCAAGTCAGATTTCTAAAATGTTTTACAGCGAAAACATAGCACATATTTATGTCAAACCACCACCGCAGACATAGCTCATTAGCATAGCCAAGTAGGAAAAAATATGCAATCAACAAACGCAGGATTAAAAGAAAAATCATTTCACTAACCTTTTGAAATCTTCATCAGATGACAGTAATATAACATGTTACACAGTACATTCATTTTTTTTTCAATAATATGCTATATATATCCATAAATCTCTGTTTACAATGATGCATCGTTCAAAAAATGCTACCCAAATGTCCTGAGAAATGACGATAGATAACGTCAGATAACGTCAGCTAACAAGGAATACACATCATAAACTTTGACTAAATATGCATGTTTTACATATGTATAGCAAGATACACTTCTTCTAAATGCAATTGCATTGTTACATTTAATTTTAACGTTACATTTTGCGTTCACTAGACTATAATATGGAGTCGGCGCTCCCACAGTAGCATAATGACTCCTTTATCTTGGGAGTCGACAGAAACCCAAAATTAATACATTAAATATTCCCTTACCTTTGTTGTTCTTCCATCAAACGACCTGGAAGGGATTATACTTACCAAACCAGCGTTTAGTCTTTCGGTTCTCAAAATACCCACATTTCGGTCGAAATTTACGCAAAATTGATGTAGTTGCGCACCAAAACGTTGAAATTATATATTATATGTCTAGTTAACTTGTCAAACTAACTTCATAATCAAGCTTTAACATGTTATAAAGGTGTACAGCAATTTTGAGAACAAACAGAAACACAGGCACTGTTCAATCGATCTTGGAAGAAGAGAGGACTTGACCACTGCGCACAGAAAAAGTGACAGCTGTTTTGATTGACTGGGAACATACCAGTGCTCAAACTCTCGCGAGCGGGCGACGAGCGGGCGATTCTCACAATGACAAGCCCCATTGAAAGCTGAGATCACGCTGAACACGTGGAGACTGTTCTGGGGCGGTAACTGTTTCAGGAGGGTGTCTGTGATGACGTCAAAGGTGGCCTAAGTTTTCTGATGAGAGCGATAGTTTGGGGAGAATGCATATTTTGAGAGTTCTGCTTTACACAGAGACACAATTTAAACGGTTTTAAAGCTTTAGAGTGTTTTCTATTCAATAATATTTTTTATTTGCATATATTAGCAACTTTTGACAAAAAATAATTATGTTTACCATGGGCACGCAATTACTCCAGCGGGGGCAGTAGACAGCCCTATCCCTAATTGCTAAATTGCTGGGACCATGGATGGGAAGTGAGCTGCGTCACATACACCTAAAATAATATTGCGGGACTGCGGTTGGGTTTGGGACCAGTTATTGTGCTAGCGGGTGGGATTCGGACAGAAAACCAGCAGGTTCAGGCACTATGAAAGGGAAGCCTGTAACATTAGAGCTGTTTGTTACTGTGTCAGTGTGAAAAGTAGGGAAACTGACAGATCAATAATGTTGCATTGTCATACCGACTAATAAAACTCACATTGCACTGAAAAAACGTCAGAATATTAATCTTCAATCGTTTGGCCAGTGGCTTCATCGTTTGTTTCTTTAAGGGCACAAGGTGAGACCCAAATGCAGACACAGGACACAGATGGTTGAGCTCCGATATTTATTACACCAAAAGGGGTAGGCTAAAGGCAGGTCGGGAACAGGCGAGAGTTCATAAACCAGGTCAGAGTCCAAACAGTATTAGGGGATAGGCAGGCTCGAGGTCAGGACAGGCAGGGGATCAGTGAACAGGACCAAGTCCAAACAGTACAAGGGGATAGGCAGGCTCGAGGTCAGGACAGGCAGGGGATCAGTGAACAGGACCAAGTCCAAACAGTACAAGGGGATAGGCAGGCTCGAGGTCAGAACAGGCAGAGTGGTCAAGCAGACGGATTCGGTGTCAGGACAGGCAAGTGTCAACACCAGGAGGGCTAGAAAATAACAGAGACTGGGAAAAATAGGAGCTAGGAGAAATGTTGGTTCACTTGGCAAAACAAGATGCACTGGCACAGTGAGACAGGTAACACAGGGCTAAATACACCGGGGACTAATGGGGAAAACAGGAGACACCTGGAGGTGGGTGGAAACAATCACCAAGACAGGTGAAACAGATCAGGGTGTGACAGTTTCAGGTCTAGCTAGTGTGAATGAGGCAACAAGAATAGTTAACATCTCTAACGGTACATCAACTGGTGAAAGCTAGCCAAGTTCATTTTTCTTTTGAAACGGGACTAAACAAAGGCTACAAAACATTTCCATACAAACAACAGCTGTTAGAAAGCGATACAATATTGCAAATTTTACTCAATGACAGATAACTACAGGCCAGAGCTGACCCGGCTATGGTAGCTACAAGCTAGCGCATCTTATTTATTAAACTCAGTCAAGAGGGGATGAAACATTAGCTAACTTTACATGTCAGTTACAAAACTAGCTCAGCACTGCGAATAAAGAATTGTTTATTTTTTTCTGTTGAGTTAATTAAATAACTAAATAGCAGTTACCTTGCCAGCTACATCAGTAAACTAAAGAGTAGCTAGTTTCTGTTTTGCTTGCTTTTACAACTCAGTGAAAGAGCGCAACACATACACACTGGACTATCCAGGCAGCCTTCCAGAAGCTTTGCCTTGACACACCCTGTCAGCCCACTCTGTGTTGTCGGTGGGGTCCTAAATCCAGCCGGCTATACACTACAAACAGCCTACCCGACCGCTGCGTCCACATGGTCCTAAAGCACACCGTTTCCACTTTTTTTTGTATGACATTGCAATGATAAAACTGGGGGGGTGACAAAAATTCTGTAGGACAGCCATTTCAGTAAAACCCATGAAATTGGTGTGCTCATATTTGCTCTTTGAGAAAGGTATTCCTCAACCTATGTGACATTGTATTGCTAAGAAATATGACTCTCTGAAAGACTCTGAATCCCGCACAATTAATTAATGTGCCTACAAGACCGAATCCCAGATCACCTAACAAATCAACGCTGTTGGACATTCTTCTAATGAATGTATCATTGTGCAGTGATCATTGTGCAATTGCTTGTGTTAGACATACAAACATGACCAAAGCCAAACCCAGTTATATTTTTAAAATACATTTTAGACAGTTTGATGAGCAAGCGTTCTTACATGATCTGTGCCATAATATTGACAGAGTAAGTCTGATTCCCGATGCTGACACTGCCTGGGACTATTTTTAAATGGAATTTGTGTCCGTTTGTGATAAGCATTCCCCTGTGAAGAAATCTAGAATTGTTGGAAGGGACAATACCTGGTTTTCAGATAACTTGGCAGAATTCATTAGAAACAAAAATGTCTCTTGGACTCAAGCTAGACATACAAATGCTCCTGTTGACTGGGCCTCCTCCAGAGCGCTGAGAAACAAATGTACAGGATTGATTAGGAGGTCCAAATAAGACTTATATCTAAATGCAGTCACAGAGAACCTAAACAACCCTACAAAGTTCTGGAAGCTAATCAAATCAGTGTCAGGTTCTAATGTCTCCTCTGGCCTTCCTGACCATTTAATGATGGATTCTAATAAAGTGAAGGATAAAGCTGATGTTGTAGGTTTTTTTTAACAAGCACTTCATATCTGCTGGTTCCGTTTTTGGTAATGGTGGGGCCCAGGCCTCTAATGTAAGCTCTGTTACAGTAAACCATGATATTGGCCCTCATGTGAACCATTTGAACCATTTTAGCCTGTTTCTAATGCTGAAGTTGTTAAAGCGCTAAAGGCAATAGACACTAAAAAAGGATCCCTACTTCTTAAAGATAGCAGCTGGTATTATTACTGAACCTGTGGCTCACATTTTCATCTTGAGTCTCTTGACTAATTCCATACCCAGCATTTGGAAATCAGATTATGTCCTTGTCATGTTTTGTCTTATATTGTCTTGTCATTTTGCTTTTCCTTCTGTTCGTTTTCCCCCTGCTGGTCTTTTTAGGTTCGTTCCCCTTTTTCTCTCTCCCTCTCTCTCTCTCTTCTCTCTATCGTTCCATTCCTGCTCCCAGCTGTTCCTATTCCCCTAATCAATCATTTAGTCTTCCCACACCTGTTCCCTATCTTTTCCCCTGATTAGAGTCCCTATTTCTCCCCTTGTTTTCCGTTTCTGTCCTGTCGGATCCTTGTCTATTGTTCACCGTGCTGTGTCTTTGTATCGCCCTGTCGTGTCGTGTTTCCCTCAGATGCTGCGTGGTGAGCAGGTGTCTGAGTCTGCTACGGTCAAGTGCCTTCCCGAGGCAACCTGCAGTTTAT
>NW_025757198.1:0-5793 GCF_021184085.1 Oncorhynchus gorbuscha
ACAAAACATGACATTTCCCTTGATGTTGTTCTTTGGGGAAAACAGTTGGAAGGATCCTCAAAATTAATTTGGATGTCTCCTCATCTCCAGACCAAAACATGTCATGTTTCATTAACTGTCCCAGGAGGGGAGGTATTACACACAGGCCTCTGCAGAGCATCACAAAACACAGCAGATAATTCGACTGCTCCAGATAGACATACAGGATTCTGTCCTAACTAAATATTCAGACTTTTGACCAGGGCCCACAGGGTTGCTCCGTGTTGACCATGTTTACAGTATTCCGGGTAGTAGCGCATATCACGCTTTTAAGGTCTTATTTGAGATAAGCTATTTACATGCACCTTTGATATCCCGCTTGCGAGTATTTGTGTACCATAAATACAAAAAAGACCATGGTGCTTGCCTACGGAGCTGTGAGGGGAACGGCACCTCAGTACCTCCAGGCTCTGATCAGGCCCTACACCCAAATAAGGGCACTGCGTTCATCCACCTCTGGCCTTGTCATGCAGGTGAATGAGGACCCAAAGCGACTTGGCGAAAACAGAGTATTTAATCCAGAATAAACTTTACAAAACAAAAAACATAATACTACACGTAAAGACGAGAACAGACTGGAGACTTGATCAAGAACTGCAGGTTGCCTCGGGAAGGCACTTGAACCTAGCAGACTCAGACACCTGCTCACCACGCAGCATCTGAGGGAAACACGACACGACAGGGCAAAACATAGACACAGCACGGTGAATTATAAATGAGGATCCGACAGGGCAGGTACGGGAAACAAGGAGAGAAATAGGGACTCTAATCAGGAAAAGGATCGGGAACAGGTGTGGGAAGACTAAATGATGATTAGGGGAATAGGAACAGCTGGGAGCAGGAACGGAACGATAGAGAAGAGAGAGCGAGAGAGTGAGAGGGAGGGGGGAGAGAGGGATAGAAAGAGGGAAAGAACCTAATAAGACCAGCAGAGGGAAACGAATAGAATGGGAAGCACAGGGACAAGACATGATAATAAATGACAAAACATGACAGTACCCCCCACTCACCCGAGCGCCTCCTGGCGCACTCGAGGAGGAATCCTGGCGGCAACGGAGAAATCATCAATGAGTGAACGGTCCAGCACGTCCGAGACGGAACCCAACTCCTCTCCTCAGGACCGTAACCCTCCCAATCCACTAAGTATTGGTGACCCCGTCCCGAGAACGCATGTCCATGATCTTATGTACCTTGTAAATAGGTGCGCTCTCGACAGGACGGGAGGGAGGAAGACACGAGGCGGGGTGCGAAGAAAGGGCTTAACACAGGAGACATGGAAGACAGGATGGACGCGACGAAGATGTCGCGGAAGAAGCAGTCGCACAGCGACAGGATTGGCGACCTGGGAGACACGGAACGGACCAATGAACCGCGGAGTCAACTTACGAGAAGCTGTCGTAAGAGAGGAAGGTTGCGAGTGGAAAGCCACACTCTCTGGCCGCAACAATACCTAGGACTCTTAATCCTGCGTTTATTGGCGGCTCTCACAGTCTGTGCCCTGTAGCGGCAAAGTGCAGACCTCACCCTCCTCCAGGTGCGCTCACAACGTTGGACAAACGCTTGGCGGAGAACGCTGGACTCGGCAAGCTGGGAAGAGAATAGGGAGGCTGGTAACCCAGACTACTCTGAAACGGAGATAACCCGGTAGCAGACGAAGGAAGCGAGTTGTGGCGTATTCTGCCCAGGGCTGTTCTGCCCAAGACGCAGGGTTTCTGAAAGAAAGGCTGCGTAGTATGCGACCAATCGTCTGATTGGCCCTCTCTGTGACCGTTAGACTGGGGATGAAACCCGGAAGAGAGACTGACGGACGCACCAATCAAGCGACAGAACTCCCTCCAAAACTGTGGCGTGGTGCGGGCCTCTGTCTGAAAGCGGCGTCTAACGGGAGGCCATGAATTCTGAACACATTCTCGATAATGATTTGTGCCGTCTCCTTAGCGGAAGGAAGTTTAGCGAGGGGAATGAAATGTGCCGCCTTAGAGAACCTATCGACAACCCGTAAGAATCACAGTCTTCCCCGCAGACAAAGGCAGACCGGTAATGAAGTCTAGGGCGATGTGAGACCATGGTCGAAGGAATGGGGAGCGGTCTGAGACGACCGGCAGGAGGAGAGTTACCCGGCTTAGTCTGCGCGCAGTCCGAACAAGCAGCCACGAAGCGGCGCGTGTCACGCTCCTGAGTCGGCCACCAAAATCGCTGGCGAATAGACGCAAGAGTGCCTCGAACACCGGGATGACCAGCTAACTTGGCAGAGTGAGCCACTGAAGAACAGCCAGACAGTGGAAACAGGAACGAAAAGGAGGTTACTAGGACAAGCGCGCGGCGACGCAGTGTGCGTGAGTGCTTGCTTAACCTGTCTTTCAATTCCCCAGACTGTCAACCGACAACACGCCCATAAGGAAGAATCCCCTCGGGATCAGTAGAAGCCACAGAAGAACTAAACAGACGGGATAAGGCATCAGGCTTGGTGTTCTTGCTACCCGGACGGTAAGAAATCACAAACTCGAAACGAGCGAAAAACAACGCCCAACGAGCTTGACGGGCATTAAGTCGTTTGGCAGAACGGATGTACTCAAGGTTCTTATGGTCTGTCCAAACGACAAAAGGCTTGATCGCCCCCTCCAACCACTGTCGCCATTCGCCTAGGGCTAGCGGATGGCGGCAGTTCACGGTTACCCACATCATAGTTGCGCTCAGATGGCGACAGGCGATGAGAAAAATAAGCGCAAGGATGAACCTTATCGTCAGACTGGAAGCGCTGAGATAGAATGGCTCCCACGCCTACCTCTGAAGCGTCAACCTCGACAATGAATTGTCTAGTGACGTCAGGAGTAACGAGGATAGGAAGCGGACGTAAAACGTTCTTTTAGAAGATCAAAAGCTCCCTGGGCGGAACCGGACCACTTAAAACACGTCTTGACAGAAGTAAGAGCTGTGAGGGCAGCAACTTGACGAAATTACGAATGAAACGCCGATAGAAATTAGCAAACCTAAAGCGCTGCAACTCGACACGTGACCTTGGAACGGGCCAATCACTGACAGCTTGGACCTTAGCGGAATCCATCTGAATGCCTTCAGCGGAAATAACGGAACCGAAAAGTAACGGAGGAGACATGAAAAAGAGCACTTCTCAGCCTTTACGTAGAGACAATTCTCTAAAGGCGCTGTAGAACACGTCGAGCGTGCTGAACATGAATCTCAGTGACGGTGAAAAAATCAGGGGGATATCGTCAAGATAGACAAAAACAAAGATGTTCAGCATGTCTCTCAGAACATCATTAACTAATGCCTGAAAAACAGCTGGCGCATTGGCGAGACCAAACGGCAGAACCCGGTACTCAAAATGCCCTAACGGGTGTTAAACGCCGTTTTCCACTCGTCCCCCTCTCTGATGCGCACGAGATGGTAAGCGTTACGAAGGTCCAACTTAGTAAAGCACCTGGCTCCCTGCAGAATCTCGAAGGCTGATGACATAAGGGAGCGGATAACGATTCTTAACCGTTATGTCATTCAGCCCTCGATAATCACGCAGGGGCGCAGAGTACCGTCCTTCTTCTTAACAAAAAAGAACCCGCCCCGGCCGGAGAGGAAGAAGGCACTATGGTACCGGCGTCAAGAGAACACAGATAAATAATCCTCGAGAGCCTTACGTTCGGGGAGCCGACAGAGTATAGTCTACCCCGAGGAGGAGTGGTCCCCGGAAGGAGATCAATACTACAATCATACGACCGGTGAGGAGGAAGGGAGTTGGCTCAGGACCGACTGAAGACCGTGCGCAGATCATGATATTCCTCCGGCACTCCTGTCAAATCGCCAGGTTCCTCCTGAGAAGTGGGGACAGAAGAAATGGGAGGGATGGCAGACATTAAGCACTTCACATGACAAAGATACGTTCAGGATAGGATAGAATTACAAGACCAATTAATAGAAGGATTATGACATACTAGCCAGGGATGACCCAAAACAACAGGTGTGAAAGGTGAACGAAAAATCAAAAAAAGAAATAGTCTCACTGTGGTTACCAGATACTGTGAGAGTTAAAGGTAGTGTCTCAAATCTGATACTGGGAAGATGACTACCATCTAAGGCAAACATGGGCGTAGGCTTGTCTAACTGTCTGAAAGGAATGTTATGTTTCCGAACCCATGCTTCGTCCATGAAACAACCCTCAGCCCCAGAGTCAATCAAGGCACTGCATGTAGCACCCGAACGGTCCAGCGTAGATGGACCGACATAGTAGTACAAGATCTAGATGAAGAGACCTGAGTAGTAGCGCTCACCAGTAGCCCTCCGCTTACTGATGGGCTCTGGCCTCTTACTGGACATGAATTAACAAATGTCCATCAAATCCATAATAGAGGCACAGGCGGTTGGTGATCCTCCGTTCCCTCTCCTTAGTCGAGATGCGAATCCCTCCCAGCTGCATGGGCTCAGTCTCAGAGCCAGAGGAGGAGATGGTTGCGATGCGAGCAGGGAAACACCGTTGATGCGAGCTCTCTTCCACGAGCCTGGTGACGAAGATCTACCCGTCGTTCTATGCGGATGGCGAGAGCAATCAAGAGTCCACACTGGAAGGAACCTCCCGAGAGAGAATCTCATCTTTGACCACTGTGTGGAGTCCCTCCAGAAAACGGCGAGCAGCGCCGGCCGTTCCAGTCACTAGAGGCAGCAAAAGTGCGAAACTCTATAGAGTAATCCGTTATGGATCGATCACCTTGGCATAGGGAAGCCAGGACCCTAGAAGCCTCCCCACCAAAAACTGAACGGTCAAAACCGAATCATCTCCTCTTTAAAGTTCTGGTAATTGTTAGAACAATCAGCCCTTGCCTCCCAGATAGCTGTGCCCCACTCTCGGGCCCGGCCAGTAGGAGTGAAATGAACGTAAGCAACCCGAGCTCTCTCTCTCTAGAGTATGTGTTGGGTTGGAGAGAGAACACAATCTCACACTGGGTGAGAAAGGAGCGGCACTCAGTGGGCTGCCCGGAGTAGCAAGGTGGGTTATTAACCCTAGGTTCTGGAGGCTCGGCAGGCCAGGAAGTAACAGGTGGCACGAGGCCGAAGACTCTGGAACTGTCCAGAGAGGTCGGAAACCTGAGCGGCCAGGCTCTCCACGGCATGGCGAGCAGCAGACAATTCCTGCTCGTGTCTGCCGAGCATGGCTCCTTGGATCTCGACGGCAGTGTTACGAGCGTCTGTAGTCGCTGGGTCCATTCCTCGTCGGATCCTTCTGTCATGCAGGTGAATGAGGACCCAAAAGCGACTTGGCGAAAACAGAGTATTTAATCCAGAATAAACTTTACAAAACAAAAAGCATAATACTACACGTAAAGACGAGAACAGACTGGAGACTTGATCGAGAACTGCAGGTTGCCTCGGGAAGGCACTTGAACCTAGCAGACTCAGACACCTGCTCCCTGCACCAGCATCTGAGGGGAAACACGACACGACAGGGCAAAACATAGACACAGCACGGTGAATTATAAATGAGGATCCGACAGGGCAGGTACGGGAAACAAGGAGAGAAATAGGGACTCTAATCAGGGAAAAGGATCGGGAACAGGTGTGGGAAGACTAAATGATGATTAGGGGAATAGGAACAGCTGGGAGCAGGAACGGAACGATAGAGAGAAGAGAGAGCGAGAGAGTGAGAGAGGGAGGGGAGAGAGAGGGATAGAAAGAGGGAAAGAACCTAATAAGACCAGCAGAGGGAAACGAATAGAATGGGAAGCACAGGGACAAGACATGATAATAAAT
>NW_025757199.1:0-5793 GCF_021184085.1 Oncorhynchus gorbuscha
GTCTTTGAACAGGGTATGGTAGTAGGTGTCTTTGAACAGGGTATGGTAGTAGGTGTCTTTGAACAGGGTATGGTAGTAGGTGGCTTTGAACAGGGTATGGTAGTAGGTGCCTTTGAACAGGGTATGGTAGTAGGTGGCTTTGAACAGGGTATGGTAGTAGGTGGCTTTGAACAGGGTATGGTAGTAGGTGGCTTTGAACAGGGTATGGTAGTAGGTGGCTTTGAACAGGGTATGGTAGTAGGGGCCTTTGAACAGGGTATGGTAGTAGGTGTCTTTGAACAGGGTATGGTAGTAGGTGTCTTTGAACAGGGTATGGTAGTAGGTGCCTTTGAACAGGGTATGGTAGTAGGGGCCAGACGCACCTGTTTGAGTGCGTCAAGAACTGCAACGCTGCTGGGTTTTTCACGCTCAACAGTTTCCTTTGTGTATCATCACCCAAAGGTCATCCAGCTAACTTGACACAACAGTGGGAAGCATCGGAGTCAACATGGGCCAGCATCCCTATGGAACACAGCCTCCCTGTGGACTCAACACCACGTAGAGTCAACATGGGCCAGCATCCCTGTGGAACACATTGAACACCACGTAGAGTCAACATGGGCCAGCATCCCTGTGGAACACATTCAACACCACGTAGAGTCAACATGGGCCAGCATCCCTATGGAACACAGCTTCCCTGTGGACTCAACACCATGTAGAGTCAACATGGGCCAGCATCCCTGTGGAACACATTCAACACCACGTAGAGTCAACATGGGCCAGCATTCCTATGGAACACAGCTTCCCTGTGGACTCAACACCACGTAGAGTCAACATGGGCCAGCATCCCTGTGGAACACATTCAACACCACGAAGAGTCAACATGGGCCAGCATCCCTGTGGAACACATTCAACACCACGTAGAGTCAACATGGGCCAGCATCCCTGTGGAACACATTCAACACCACGTAGAGTCAACATGGGCCAGCATCCCTGTGGAACACATTCAACACCACGTAGAGTCAACATGGGCCAGCATCCCTGTGGAACACATTCAACACCACGTAGAGTCAACGTGGGGCCAGCATCCCTGTGGAACACATTCAACACCACGTAGAGTCAACATGGCCAGCATCCCTATGGAACACATCCTCAACACCATGTAGAGTCAACATGGGCCAGCATCCCTGGAACACAGCGCCTCCTGTGGACTCAACACCATGTAGAGTCCATGACCCGACAAATTGAGGATGTTCTGAGGGCAAAAGGGGCGAGTAACAACTAAATATTAAGAAGGTGTTCCTAATGTTTTGTACACTCAGTGTATCGTGACCTACGCTTTTGACCAGAGCCCCATAGGGCCCTATTCCTTCATAGTGCCTCATAGGGCCATATTCCCCTTCATAGTGTCCCATAGAGCCCTATTCCCTTCATAGTGAACTATGTTTGACCAGAGCCCCATAGGGCCCTATTCCCTTCATAGTGAACTATGTTTGACCAGAGCCCCATAGGGCCCTATTCCCTTCATAGTGAACTACGTTTAACCAGAGCCCCATAGGGCCCTATTCCTTCATAGTGCCACATAGAGCCTATTCCTTCATAGTGCCCCATAGGGCCCTATTCCCTTCATAGTGCCACATAGAGCCCTATTCCTTCATAGTGCCACATAGAGCCCTATTCCCTTCATAGTGCCACATAGAGCCCTATTCCCTTCATAGTGCCACATAGAGGCCCTATTCCCTTCATAGTGCCACATAGAGCCCTATTCCTTCATAGTGCCACATAGAGCCCTATTCCTTCATAGTGCCCCATAGGCCCTATTCCCTTCATAGTGAACTATGTTTGACCAGAGCCCCATAGTGGCTCACTTCATCTTTATCTCTACGTTGACTTGACAAAAACAGAACAGACTTTCCTTCTTTGGTTAAAAAAAAACAACACATTATTCCCACAGTCACACAGTGTATCCACAGTCACACAGTCCCACAGTCCCACAGTCCCACAGTCACACAGTCACCACAGTCCCACAGTCCCACAGTCCCACAGTCACACAGTCCCACAGTCCCACAGTCCCACAGTCCCACAGTCCCACAGTCACACAGTCCCACAGTCCCACAGTCCCACAGTCCCACAGTCCCACAGTCCCACAGTCACACAGTCACACAGTCCCACAGTCCCACAGTCCCACAGTCACACTGCTCTGGGTCTGCAATGACACTCTTCCCTCTCTCTCTGGGTCTGCAATGACACTCTCCCCTCTCTCTATGGGCCTGTAATGACACTCTCCCCTCTCTATGGGCCTGTAATGACACTCTCCTCTCTCTATGGGCCTGTAATGACACTCTCCCTCTCTCTATGGGCCTGTAATGACACTCTGACACTCTCCCTCTCTCTATGGGCCTGTAATGACACTCCTCCCTCTCTCTATGGGCCTGTAATGACACTCTCCCTCTCTCTATGGGCCTGTAATGACACTCTCCCTCTCTCTATGGGCCTGTAATGACACTCTCCCCTCTCTCTATGGGCCTGTAATGACACTCTCCCTCTCTCTATGGGCATGTAATTAGCACTCTCCCTCTCTATATGGGCATGTAATGACACTCTCCTCTCTCTTGGGCCTGCAATGACACTCTGCCTCTCTATATGGGCCTGTAATGACACTCTGCCTCTCTCTCTGGGCCTGCAATGACACTCTCCCTCTCTCTCTGGGCCTGCAATGACACTCTGCCTCTGTCTCTGGGCCTGTAATGACACTCTCCTCTCTCTCTGGGTCTGAAATGACACTCTCTCTCTCTGGGTCTGAAATGACACTCTGCCTCTCTCTCTGGGTCTGAAATGACACTCTCCCTCTCTCTGGGCCTGAAATGACACTCTGCCTCTCTCTCTGGGCCTGAAATGACACTCTCCCTCTCTCTCTGGGTCTGAAATGACACTCTCCCTCTCTCTCTCTGGGTCTGAAATGACACTCTCCCTCTCTCTCTGGGTCTGAAATGACACTCTCCCTCTCTCTCTGGGTCTGAAATGACACTCTTCCTCTCTCTCTGGGTCTGAAATGACACTCTCCCTCTCTCTCTGGGCCTGTAACTTCCCTCTGCCCCTCTCTCTGGGCCTGTAATGACACTCTGCCTCTCTCTCTGGGTCTGAAATGACACTCTCTCTCTCTGGGCCTGAAATGACACTCATCCTCTCGCTCTGTCTGCATATGAACAGGTGTACCGGATGGTGTGTGTTCCCTCTCTTCCGCCTCCTCCCTGAATGGGGTACAAGGTGTAAAACTGGTCTCTGCTGATAAAATGTGACAGTGTAGTGACCTTTTCAGTTCCCTCTGGTCTAAACCTCAGATAAAAAGAAAACCATTACCAAGTACAACACCAGGAAATGAACCTCAACAAAACTCTTGGCCCGGGAGCAGCTTTGAGTCTGTAACAAACATCTCACCACTCCGTCCCAAATAACACCCTATTCCCTACATAGTGCACCTGGTCCTTGTCCAAAGTAGTGCACTATGTAAGTGACTGGGATGTCATTTGGAACACAGGGCAAAAAATGAGCAGATCACATGAAGTTTGTCCAAAAACAAATGTTGAGACAGAGAAAAGAGGCTGTAAGGCTGTTAGAAGTCACTTGTTGGAATCGCAAATTCCTCATCTGATGAATTAAACATTAGCGGGGTTTTTATTATTAGTAGGAAAAGGCTAATTCAGCCTGATTTATTCATTAAAAACTCCTGGCTGCAATTTTAATTAAACATTTATTCAAATCAGTGAGAAGACTTCATTTACAGCCTCTGCTTTAGCTCATCGAACAAAAAGACAGATAGGACACTACAGAGGACAGGTATAGGTAACACTACAGAGGACAGGTATAGGTAACACTACAGAGGACAGATATAGGTAACACTACAGAGAACAGGTATAGGTAACACTACAGAGAACAGGTATAGGTAACACTACAGAGGACAGGTATAGGTAACACTACAGAGGACAGGTATAGGTAACACTACAGAGACAGGTATAGGTAAGAGAGGACAGGTATAGGTAACACTACAGAGGACAGGTATAGGTAACACACTAACAGAGGATAGGTATAGGTACAGAGGACAGGTATAGGTAACACTACAGAGGACAGGTATAGGTAACACTACAGAGGACAGGTATAGGTAACACTACAGAGGACAGGTATAGGTAACACTACAGAGGACAGGTATAGGTAACACTACAGAGGACAGGTATAGGTAACACTACAGAGGACAGGTATAGGTAACACTACAGAGGACAGGTATAGGTAACACCAGAGGACAGGCATAGGTAACATCACAGAAGACAGGTATAGGTAATACTACAGAGGACAGGTATAGGTAACACTACAGAGGACAGGTATAGGTAATACTACAGAGGACAGGTATAGGTAACACTACAGAGGACAGGTATAGGTAATACTACAGAGGACAGGTATAGGTAACACTACAGAGGATAGGTATAGGTAATACTACAGAGGACAGGTATAGGTAACACTACAGAGAACAGGTATAGGTAATACTACAGAGGACAGGTATAGGTAACACTACAGACGACAGGTATAGGTAACACTACAGAGGACAGGTATAGGTAACACTACAGAGGACAGGTATAGGTAACACTACAGAGGACAGGTATAGGTAACACTACAGAGAACAGGTATAGGTAACACTACAGAGGACAGGTATAGGTAACACTACAGAGGACAGGTATAGGTAACACTACAGGGGACAGGTGTAGGTAACACTACAGAGGACAGGTATAGGTAACACTACAGAGGACAGGTATAGGTAACACTACAGAGGACAGGTATAGGTAACACTACAGAGGACAGGTATAGGTAACACTACAGAGGACAGATGGGGTAACACATATGGGCTATCTAGGGTACACATCTGTTGTGTTATGGGGTATCTAGGGTACACATCGGTTGTGTTATGGGGTATCTAGGGTACACATCTGTTGTGTTATGGGGTATCTAGGGTACACATCGGTTGTGTTATGGGGTATCTAGGGTACACATCGGTTGTGTTATGGGGCATCCAGGCACAATTAACTGTCAGATACGGGTCACAATAACGGCCACATGGGGCATCTAGGTACACATCTGTTGTGATATGGGTTACACATCGGTTGTGTTATGGGGTACACATCTGTTGTGTTA
The DNA here is from genome assembly GCF_021184085.1 of Oncorhynchus gorbuscha. Taxonomy (NCBI): domain Eukaryota; kingdom Metazoa; phylum Chordata; class Actinopteri; order Salmoniformes; family Salmonidae; genus Oncorhynchus; species Oncorhynchus gorbuscha. The sequence goes on from NW_025757199.1 coordinate 5,161, forward strand.
TGGGTTACACATCGGTTGTGTTATGGGGTATCTAGGGTACACATCTGTTGTGTTATAGGGTACACATCTGTTGTGTTATGGGGTACACATCTGTTGTGTTATGGGAATTTTAGCGGGTTGTGTTATACACATCGGTTGTGTTATGGGGCACATTTTATCTGTTGTGATATGGGGTACACATCGGTTTGTGTTATGGGGTATCTAGGTACACATCTGTTGTGATATGGGTTACACATCGGTTGTGTTATGGGGTATCTAGGGTACACATCGGTTATGTTATGGGGTATCTAGGGTACATCTGTTGTGTTATGGGGGTATCTAGGGCACACATCGGTTGTGTTATGGGGTATCTAGGTACACATCGTTTGTATTATGGGGTATCTAGGGTACACACGGTTTGTGTTATGGGTTACACATCCAGTTTTGTATTATGGGGTATCTAGGATACACATCGGTTGTGTTATGGGGTTTACATCTGTTGTGTTATGGGTTACACATCGTTTGTGTTATGGGGTACACATCTGTTTGTGATATGGGTTACACATCGGTTGTGTTATGGGGTATCTAGTACACATCTGTTGTGTTATGGGGTATCTAGGGTACACATCGGTTGTGTTATGGGGTATCTAGGGT
>NW_025757200.1:0-5792 GCF_021184085.1 Oncorhynchus gorbuscha
GATGTTGAACAGACACATTAGCTGTTAGCCTCTGTTGTTGAACAGACACATTAGCTGTTAGCTCTCGTCATTGAACAGACATACTAGCTGTTAGCCTCTCTGTTGTTGAACAGACATATTTGGGCTGTTAGCCTCTCTGATGTTGAACAGACACATTAGCTGTTAGCCTCCTGCTTGTTGAACAGACAACATTAGGCTGTTAGCCTCTCTGATGTTGAATAGACACATTAGCTGTTAAGCCTCTCTGTTGTTGAACAGACACATTAGGCTGTTAGCCTCTCTGTTGAACAGACATGCACTAGCTGTTAGCCTCTCTGTTTTTAGACACATGAGCTGTTAGCCTCTGTTGTTGACACATTAGCTGTTAGCCTCTCTGTTGTTGAACAGACACATTAGCTGTTAGCCTCTCTGTTGTTGAACAGACACATGAGCTGTTAGCCTCTGTTGTTGAACAGACACATTAGCTGTTAGCCTCTCTGTTGTTACGAACAGACACATTAGCTGTTAGCCTCTGTTGTTGAACAGACACATTAGCTGTTAGCCTCTCTGTTGTTGAACAGACACATGACAGCTGTTAGCCTCTCTGTTGTTGAACAGACACATTAGCTGTTAGCCTCTCTGTTGTTGAACAGACACATTAGCTGTTAGCCTCTCTGTTGTTGAACAGACATTAGCTGTTAGTACCTCTCTGTTGTTGAACAGACACATTAGCTGTTAGCCTCTCTGTTGTTGAACAGACACATTAGCTGTTAGCTAGTTGTTGACAGCCTCTCTGTTGAACAGACACATTATTATCTGTTGGAGACATGACTATATTGTTGAACAGATGGCTGAGTTAGTTGAACAGACCTCTGTTGTTATGAAACTTAGAGATTTATACACAGAACCAGTATCGGAGTCAATGATAACTTGGCTTTATAGCCAGCACCCAGTCTGATAACTTGCTTTATACACAGGGTACCAGTACCCAGTCAATGATAACTTGGCTTTATACACGGGGTACCAGTACCCAGTCAATGATAACTTGGCTATATACACAGGGTACCAGTACCCAGTCAATGATAACTTGGCTTTATACACAGGGTACCAGTACCCAGTCAATGATAACTTGGCTTTATACACAGGGTACCAGTACCCAGTCAATGATAACTTGGCTGGCTTTATACACAGGGTACCAGTACCCAGTCAATGATAACTTGGCTGGCTGTTATACACAGGGTACCAGTACCCAGTCAATGATAACTTGGCTTTATACACAGGGTACCAGTACCCAGTCAATGATAACTTGGCTATATACACAGGGTACCAGTACCCAGTCAATGATAACTTGGCTTTATACACAGGGTACCAGTACCCAGTCAATGATAACTTGGCTTTATACACAGGGTACCAGTACCCAGTCAATGATAACTTGGCTTTATACAGGGTACCAGTACCCAGTCAATGATAACTTTGGTTTTATACAATACTAGATCAATGATAACTTGGCTTTATACACGGGTACCAGTACCAGTCAATGACAACTTGGCTTTACACGGGCACCAGTACCCAACAATGATAATTGGCTTTACCAGTACCAGTACCCAGTCAATGATAACTTGGCTTTATACCAGTCAATGATAACTTGGCTTTATACACGGGTACCAGTACCCAGTCAATGATAATTGGTTTATACACAGGGTACCAGTACCCAGTCAATGATAATCCTGGTTTATACAGTCAGCCAATGCTTGGCTTTATGCACGGGGGGGTGCCGGTACGGTCAATGATAACTGGCTATATACACAGGTACCAGTGCCAGTCAATGATAACTGCTATATACACAGGGTACAGCGTGATAACTTGGCTTTATACGGGGTACCAGTACCCAGTCAATGATAACTTGGCTATATACACAGGGTACCAGTACCCAGTCAATGATAACTTTGCTATATACACAGGGTACCAGTACCCAGTCAATGATAACTTGGCTTTATACACAGGGTACCAGTACCCAGTCAATGATAACTTGGCTTTATACACAGGGTACCAGTACCCAGTCAATGATAACTTGGCTATATACACGGGGTACCAGTACCCAGTCAATGATAACTTGGCATTATACACAGGGTACCAGTACCCAGTCAATGATAACTTGGCTTTATACACGGGGTACCAGTACCGAGTCAATGATAACTTGGCTATATACACAGGGTACCAGTACCCAGTCAATGATAACTTGGCTTTATACACAGGGTACCAGTACCCAGTCAATGATAACTTGGCTTTATACACGGGGTACCAGTACCCAGTCAATGATAACTTGGCTTTATACACGGGGTACCAGTACCCAGTCAATGATAACTTGGCTTTATACACGGGGTACCAGTACCCAGTCAATGATAACTTGGCTTTATACACAGGGTACCAGTACCCAGTCAATGATAACTTGGCTTTATACACAGGGTACCAGTACCCAGTCAATGATAACTTGGCTTTATACACGGGGTACCAGTACCGAGTCAATGATAACTTGGCTTTATACACAGGGTACCAGTACCCAGTCAATGATAACTTGGCTTTATACACAGGGTACCAGTACCCAGTCAATGATAACTTGGCTATATACACGGGGTACCAGTACCGAGTCAACGATAACTTGGCTATATACACAGGGTACCAGTACCCAGTCAATGATAACTTGGCTTTATACACAGGGTACCAGTACCCAGTCAATGATAACTTGGCTTTATACACAGGGTACCAGTACCGAGTCAACGATAACTTGGCTTTATACACAGGGTACCAGTACCCAGTCAATGATAACTTGGCTTTATACACAGGGTACCAGTACCCAGTCAATGATAACTTGGCTATATACACGGGGTACCAGTACCGAGTCAACGATAACTTGGCTATATACACAGGGTACCAGTACCCAGTCAATGATAACTTGGCTATATACACAGGGTACCAGTACCCAGTCAATGATAACTTGGCTTTATACACGGGGTACCAGTACCGAGTCAACGATAACTTGGCTGTATACAGCCAGTACCAGTACTGAGTCCATGTGCAGGGGTACGAGGTAGTAGAGGTACGTGCACAGTGCCTTCAGAAAGTATTCAGACCCCTTGACTTATTCCACATGTTGTGTTACAGCCTGAATTCTAAATGGATCACATTGATTGTATTTCTCAGCCATCTACGCACAACACCCCATAATGACAAAGTGAAAACATGTTTATAGAACTGTTCACAAATGTATTGAAAATGAAATACAGAAATGCCATTTAGATAAATATTCACAGCCCTGAGTCAATGCGTGTGAGTCTTTCTGGGTAAGTCTCTAAGAGCTGGGAGTCTTTCTGGGTGAGTCTCTAAGAGCTGGGAGTCCTTCTGGTTGAGTCTAAGAGCTGTGAGTGTTTCTGGGTGAGTCTCTAAGAGCTGTGAGTCCTTCTGGTTGAGTCTAAGAGCTGTGAGTGTTTCTGGGTAAGTCTCTAAGAGCTGTGAGTCTTTCTGGTTGAGTCTCTAAGAGCTGTGAGTGTTTCTGGGTGAGTCTCTAAGAGCTGTGAGTGTTTCTGGGTGAGTCTCTAAGAGCTGTGGGTCTTTCTGGGTGAGTCTCTAAGAGCTGTGGGTCTTTCTGGGTGAGTCTCTAAGAGCTGTGAGTCTCTAAGAGCTGTGAGTCTTTCTGGGTAAGTCTCTAAGAGCTGTGAGTCTTTCTGGGTGAGTCTCTAAGAGCTGTGAGTCTTTCTGGGTAAGTCTCTAAGAGCTGTGAGTCTTTCTGGGTAAGTCTCTAAGAGCTGTGAGTCTTTCTAAGAGCTGTGAGTCTCTAAGAGCTGTGAGTCTCTAAGAGCTGTGAGTCTTTCTGGGTAAGTCTCTAAGAGCTGTGAGTCTCTAAGAGCTGTGAGTCTTTCTGGGTGAGTCTCTAAGAGCTGTGAGTCTTTCTGGGTGAGTCTCTAAGAGCTGTGAGTCTTTCTGGGTGAGTCTCTAAGAGCTGTGAGTCTTTCTGGGTAAGTCTCTAAGAGCTGTGAGTCTTTCTGGGTAAGTCTCTAAGAGCTGTGAGTCTTTCTGGGTGAGTCTCTAAGAGCTGTGAGTCTCTCAGGCTGTGAGTCTCTAAGAGCTGTAGGTCTTTCTGGGTAAGTCTCTAAGAGCTGTGAGTCTCTAAGAGCTGTGAGTCTTTCTAGGTGAGTCTCTAAGAGCTGTGAGTTCTTTCTGGGTGAGTCTCTAAGAGCTGTGAGTCTTTCTGGGTGAGTCTCTAAGAGCTGTGAGTCTTTCTGGGTGAGTCTCTAAGAGCTGTGAGTCTTTCTGGGTAAGTCTCTAAGAGCTGTGAGTCTTTCTGGGTGAGTCTCTAAGAGCTGTGAGTCTTTCTGGGTGAGTCTCTAAGAGCTGTGAGTCTCTAAGAGCTGTGAGTCTCTAAGAAGCTGTGAGTCTCTAAGAGCTGTGAGTGCTCTAAGAGCTTTACACCTGGATTGTACACTTTTTGCACATTATTCTAAAAACAAAAGCTCTGTAAAGTTGGTTGTTAATCATTTATAGACAGCCATTTTCAAGTCTTGCTCGTACATTTTCCAAACGATTTTAAGTCAAAACTGTAACTAGGCAACTCGGGAACAAGTATGTTCAAATCAAATCCAAATTGTATTTGTCACATGGTTAGCAGATGTTAAATGCGAGTGTAGCGAAATGCTTGTGCTTCTAGTTCCGACAATGCAGTGATAACCAACAAGTAATCTAACTAACAATTCCAAAACTACTGTCTTATACACAGTGTAGAGGATATGAACATGTACATAAGGATATATGAATGAGTGATGGTACAGAGCAGCATACAGTAGATGGTATCGAGTACAGTATATACATATGAGATGAGTGTGTAGACAAAGTAAACAAAGTGGCATAGTTAAAGTGCTAGTGATACATGTGTTATATAAGGATGCAAGTCGATGATGTAGAGTAGTATATACATATGCATATGAGACAATAATGTAGGGTAAGTAACATTATATAAGGTAGCATTGTTTAAAGTGGCTAGTGATATATTTACATCATTTCCATCAATTCCCATTATTAAAATGGCTGGAGTTGGGTCAGTGTCAATGACAGTAATGTTGGCAGCAGCCACTCAATGTTAGTGGTGGCTGTTTAACAGTCTGATGGCCTTGAGATAGAAGCTGTTTTTCAGTCTCTCGGTCCCAGCTTTGATGCACCTGTACTGACCTCGCCTTCTGGATGATAGCGGGGTGAACAGGCAGTGGTTCGGGTGGTTGATGTCCTTGATGATCTTATGGCCTTCCTGTAACAACGGGTGGTGTAGGTGTCCTGGAGGGCAGGTAGTTTGCCCCACGGTGATGCGTTGTACAGTCTCACTACCCCTCTGGAGACCCTTACGTTTGAGGGCGGAGCAGTTGCCGTACCAGGCGGTGATACAGCCCGCCAGGATGCTCTCGGTTAACCCAATACTTCACCATGCTCAAAGGGGTTTTAAATGTTTTTTGCTTGCAAGGCATTGGAAAACCTCCCGGTCTTTGTGGTTGAATCTGTGTTTGTAATTTGCTCGACTGAGGATCTTCGAGATAATGCTATGCTGGGGTACAAGAAGATGGGGTCATCATTAAAAATTATGTTAAACACTATTATTGCACACATAGAGTCCATGCAACTTATTATGTGACTTGTTGCGCAAATGTTTACTCCTGAACTTATTTAGGCGTTTCCATAACAACGGGTTGAATACTTATTGACTCGAGACATTTATGCATTTATTTGTTAACATTTCTGTCTGACACCGCCTGGTATAGAGGTCCTGGATA
>NW_025757201.1:0-2500 GCF_021184085.1 Oncorhynchus gorbuscha
GACCCATGAGAAAACGAGACAGGGTCATAAAGGTGTTGAAAACATACTGCTCACTATATGTCTGCTGCAGAGAGACATGAGAAAACGAGAGAGACCCATGAGAAAACGAGACAGGGTCATAAAGGTGTTGAAAAGATGTTAGTTCTCTATATGTCTGCTGCAGAGAGACGAGAGAGACCCATGAGAAAACGAGACAGGGTCATAAAGGTGTTGAAAACATACTGCTCACTATATGTCTGCTGCAGAGAGACGAGAGAGACCCATGAGAAAACGAGACAGGGTCATAAAGGTGTTGAAAACATACTGCTCACTATATGTCTGCTGCAGAGAGACTAGAGAGACCCATGAGAAAACGAGACAGGGTCATAAAGGTGTTGAAAACATACTGCTCACTATATGTCTGCTGCAGAGAGACGAGAGAGACCCATGAGAAAACGAGACAGGGTCATAAAGGTGTTGAAAACATACTGCTCACTATATGTCTGCTGCAGAGAGACGAGAGAGACCCATGAGAAAACGAGACAGGGTCATAAAGGTGTTGAAAAGATGTTAGTTCTCTATATGTCTGCTGCAGAGAGACGAGAGAGACCCATGAGAAAACGAGACAGGGTCATAAAGGTGTTGAAAACATACTGCTCACTATATGTCTGCTGCAGAGAGACGAGAGAGACCCATGAGAAAACGAGACAGGGTCATAAAGGTGTTGAAAACATACTGCTCACTATATGTCTGCTGCAGAGAGACGAGAGAGACCCATGAGAAAACGAGACAGGGTCATAAAGGTGTTGAAAACATACTGCTCACTATATGTCTGCTGCAGAGAGACTAGAGAGACCCATGAGAAAACGAGACAGGGTCATAAAGGTGTTGAAAACATACTGCTCACTATATGTCTGCTGCAGAGAGACGAGAGAGACCCATGAGAAAACGAGACAGGGTCATAAAGGTGTTGAAAACATACTGCTCACTATATGTCTGCTGCAGAGAGACGAGAGAGACCCATGAGAAAACGAGACAGGGTCATAAAGGTGTTGAAAACATACTGCTCACTATATGTCTGCTGCAGAGAGACGAGAGAGACCCATGAGAAAACGAGACAGGGTCATAAAGGTGTTGAAAAGATGTTAGTTCTCTATATGTCTGCTGCAGAGAGACGAGAGAGACCCATGAGAAAACGAGACAGGGTCATAAAGGTGTTGAAAACATACTGCTCACTATATGTCTGCTGCAGAGAGACGAGAGAGACCCATGAGAAAACGAGACAGGGTCATAAAGGTGTTGAAAACATACTGCTCACTATATGTCTGCTGCAGAGAGACTAGAGAGACCCATGAGAAAACGAGACAGGGTCATAAAGGTGTTGAAAACATACTGCTCACTATATGTCTGCTGCAGAGACGAGAGAGACCCATGAGAAAACGAGACAGGGTCATAAAGGTGTTGAAAACATACTGCTCACTATATGTCTGCTGCAGAGAGACGAGAGAGACCCATGAGAAAAACGAGACAGGGTCATAAAGGTGTTGAAAACATACTGCTCACTATATGTCTGCTGCAGAGAGGCAGAGAGACCCATGAGAAAACGAGACAGGGTCATAAAGGTGTTGAAAACATACTGCTCACTATATGTCTGCTGCAGAGAGACGAGAGAGACCCATGAGAAAACGAGACAGGGTCATAAAGGTGTTGAAAACATACTGCTCACTATATGTCTGCTGCAGAGAGACGAGAGAGACCCATGAGAAAACGAGACAGGGTCATAAAGGTGTTGAAAACATACTGCTCACTATATGTCTGCTGCAGAGAGACTAGAGAGACCCATGAGAAAACGAGACAGGGTCATAAAGGTGTTGAAAAGATGTTAGTTCACTATTTAAAAAGAAGATGGAGAACAAGCTACAGGATGAAAAATACCAGAGTTTTGACGCTGGTACAGCCGACTAGAGCCAGCTAATGGTACCTAGAGTAGCACATTTTTAATCGCTACTTGGAGTCCAATATTGATATAATATATTCAATAAATAATATTGTCATATGTAACTATGTTTCAATTTTTTTTTCCTCCATCACCAGTGTGTGCCTGTGTTTGCTAGTAAGTTTGTGTTCTGTACATCTGGCTCCTAAATCAAATCTAATCAAATTTGATTTGTCATATGCGCCCGAATACAACATGTGTTGACCTGACAGTGAAATGCTCACTTACAAGCCAACAAAGCAGTTTTAATAAAAAAAAGTGTTGAGAAAATATTTACTAAAATAAATCAAATAAATTGAAAAAACTGAAAAATAATTAAGGAGCATCATTAAAATAACAGTAGCAAGGTTTTTCTTTATTTGTGTAACGGCGTTCTTCGTTTGTAGAAAGAGAGTCGGACCGAAATGCAGCGTGGTGGTAACTCATGACTTTAATGAACAAAGTGACACATGAAATAACTATACAAATACAAAACAACAAACGGAACGTGAAACCTAATTACAGCCTATCTGGTGAAACTACACA
>NW_025757202.1:0-5788 GCF_021184085.1 Oncorhynchus gorbuscha
ATATGTAATGTACTGTTATGTACTGGTAATGTAATGTAATGTATATGTAATGTACTGGTAATGTACTGTAATGTACTGTAATGTAATGTAATGTAATATACTGTAATGTACTGTAATGTATATGTAATGTACTGTAATGTACTGGTAATGTACGTCAGAGATAATCAGTGAGGATAACGTGTTCTTCCCAATTGCCACCCTATTCCCTACATAGTGCACTCGTGTTAGCCAGAGCTCTATGGGGCCTGGTCAAAAGGAGTGCACTTCGTGTATTGGGAATAAGGTGTCATTTGAGACTGAACCATTGTCTTTCCTATTTCCATTGGTCGTCTTTCCAGGAAGTGATGGAAACAACTTTCTCAACGACAAAACACACTGCTTCTGTTACATCATCAACATCAGCAGAAACAACAGGACAGACTTCAGTTCATCAAAAATAAAAAAAAACTTAAAATAAACCATTTTATGCTTGTGAGAGACTGTGAAAGACTGTGTTTTAAGTGCAGTAGAGAACGTGTCTTGTCTAGGGCACTGTCTGGTTCCATTTCATCTTGTTTCCCTGTACAGGTTCATTAGTCCTGGATGAGTAGAGCTAGCTAGCCTACTAAAAGCATCCTTTACAACCCATTAGAATTAATCAGAGGGCCAAGTCTGACTCACACACTAAGTAGAGAGAGAGACAGAGTCTGCATCTCTTCATCTTTGACTGTACGACTAAGGAGCTCTTCATTAAATCTGAATTAGAGGCTTCAAATACGTAAGAGGTTTATTTCTGCATTTTACAGATCCATTAAACCAGAGGATCCCAATCAGATCCATTAAACCAGTGGATCCCAATCAGATCCATTAAACCAGTGGATCCCAATCAGATCCATTAAACCAGTGGATCCCATTCAGATCCATTAAACCAGTGGATCCCATTCCCATTCAGATCCATTAAACCAGTGGATCCCAATCAGATCCATTAAACCAGTGGATCCCATTCCCATTCAGATCCATTAAACCAGTGGATCCCAATCAGATCCATTAAACCAGTGGATCCCTGTCATGTTTGTCATTTATTATCATGTCTTGTCCCTGTGCTCCCCATTCTATTCGTTTCCCTCTGCTGGTCTTTTTAGGTTCTTTCCCTCTTTCTATCCCTCTCTCTCCCCCTCCCTCTCTCACTCTCTCGCTCTCTCTTCTCTCTATCGTTCCGTTCCTGCTCCCAGCTGTTCCTATTCCCCTAATCATCATTTAGTCTTCCCACACCTGTTCCCGATCCTTTCCCCTGATTGGAGTCCCTATTTATTCCTTTGTGTTCCGTTCCTGTCCCGTCGGTTCCTTGTTTAGTATTCACCGTGCTGTGATTGTGTTTCGCCCTGTCCTGTCGTGTTTTTGCCTTCATCAGATGCTGCGTGTGAGCAGGTGTCTCTGTCAACTACGGCCTGCGCCTACCCGAAGCGACCTGCAGTCTGTGGCCGCTTCTCTTGTTATTCCCCTCTACAGACTAGAGGATTTCTGTTATTCCCTGTTTGGACTTGAATAAACTCTGTTTCTGTTAAGTCGCTTTTGGGTCCTCTATCACCTGCATGACAGAAGGAACCGACCAAGGAATGGACCCAGCGACTTCAGACGCTCGTTACACTGCCGTCAAGATCCAAGGAGCCATGCTCGGCAGACACGAGCAGGAATTGTCTGCTGCTCGCCATGCCGTGGAGAACCTGGCCGCTCAGGTTTCCGACCTCTCTGGACAGTTCCAGAGTCTACGTCTCGTGCCACCTGTTACTTCCTGGCCTGCCGAGCCTCCAGAACCTAGGGTTAATAACCCACCTTGCTACTCCGGGCAGCCCACTGAGTGCCGCTCCTTTCTCACGCAGTGTGAGATTGTGTTCTCTCTCCAACCCAACACATACTCTAGAGAGAGAGCTCGGGTTGCTTACGTCATTTCACTCCTTACTGGCCGGGCTCGAGAATGGGGCACAGCTATCTGGGAGGCAAGGGCTGATTGCTCTAACAAGTTCCAGAACTTTAAAGAGGAGATGATTCGGGTTTTTGACCGTTCAGTTTTTGGTAGGGAGGCTTCTAGGGCCCTGGCTTCCTTATGCCAAGGTGAACGGTCCATAACGGATTATTCTATTGAGTTTCGCACTCTTGCTGCCTCTAGTGAGTGGAACGAGCCGGCGCTGCTCGCTCGTTTTCTGGAGGGACTCCACGCAGTGGTTAAGGATGAGATTCTCTCCCGGGAGGTTCCTTCAGATGTGGACTCTTTGATTGCTCTCGCCATCCGCATAGAACGACGGGTAGATCTTCGTCACCGGGCTCGTGGAAGAGAGCTCGCATCAACGGTGTTTCCCTGCTCCGCATCGCAACCATCTCCCTCCTCTGGCTTTGAGACTGAGCCCATGCAGCTGGGAGGGATTCGCATCTCGACTAAGGAGAGGGAACGGAGGATCACCAACCGCCTGTGCCTCTATTGCGGAGTTGCTGGACATTTTGTTAATTCATGTCCAGTAAGAGGCCAGAGCCCATCAGTAAGCGGAGGGCTACTGGTGAGCGCTACTACTCAGGTCTCTTCATCTAGATCTTGTACTACTATGTCGGTCCATCTACGCTGGACCGGTTCGGATGCTACATGCAGTGCCTTGATTGACTCTGGGGCTGAGGGTTGTTTCATGGACGAAGCATGGGTTCGGAAACATAACATTCCTTTCAGACCGTTAGACAAGCCTACGCCCATGTTTGCCTTAGATGGTAGTCATCTTCCCAGTATCAAATTTGAGACACTACCTTTAACTCTCACAGTATCTGGTAACCACAGTGAGACTATTTCTTTTTGATTTTCCGTTCACCGTTTACACCTGTTGTTTTGGGTCATCCCTGGCTAGTATGTCATAATCCTTCTATTAATTGGTCTAGTAATTCTATCCTATCCTGGAACGTTTCTTGTCATGTGAAGTGTTTAATGTCTGCCATCCCTCCCGTTTCTTCTGTCCCTACTTCTCAGGAGGAACCTGGCGATTTGACAGGAGTGCCGGGAGGATATCATGATCTGCGCACGGTCTTCAGTCGGTCCCAGGCAACTCCTTCCTCCTCACCGATTCGTATGATTGTAGTATTGATCTCCTTCCGGGACCACTCCTCCTCGAGGTAGACTATACTCTCTGTCGGCTCCCGAACGTAAGGCTCTAAGTTGTTTGTCTGTGTCTCTTGGCCTTGGAGTACCATGTGCCTTCTTCTTCTCCGGCAGGGCGGGGTTCTTTTTGTTAAGAAGAAGGGCGTGCTCTGCGCCCCTCGTGGATTATCGAGGGCTGAATGACATAACGGTTAAGTCGTTATCCCTTCCCCTTATGTCATCAGCCTTGTTACCAGGAGCCAGGTGCTTTACTAAGTTGGACCATTAACGCTTACCATCTCGTGCGCATCAGAGGGGACGAAGGAGAAAACCGCGTTTAACACTCCCGTTAGGGCATTTTAGTACCGGGTTCTGCCGTTCGGTCTCGCCAATGCGCCAGCTGTTTTTCAGGCATTAGTTAATGATGTTCTGAGAGACATGCTGAACATCTTTTTTTGTCTATCTTGACGATATCCTGATTTTTCTCCGTCCTTTTTTGAGATTCATGTTCAGCACGTTCGACGTGTTCTACAGCGCCTTTTAGAAATTGTCTCTCGTAAAGGCTGAGAAGTGCTCTTTTCATGTCTCCTCAGTTACTTCTCAGTTTCCGTTATTTCCGCTGAAGGCATTCAGATGGATTCCGCTGAGTCCAAGCTGTCAGTGATTGGCCCGTTCAAAGGTCACGTGTCGAGTTGCAGCGCTTAGGTTTCGCTAATTTCTATCGGCGTTTCATTCGTAATTTCGGTCAAGTTGCCCCTCTCGCTCTTACTTCTGTCAAACGTGTTTTAAGTGGTCGGTTCCGCCCGGGAGCTTTTGATCTTCTAAAGAAGACGTTTACGTCCGCTCCTATCTCGTTACTCTGGCGTCACTAGACAATTCATTGTCGAGGTTGACTTCAGAGGTAGGCGTGGGAGCCATTCTATCCCAAGCTTCCAGTCTGGCTTGATAAAGGTTCATCCATGCGCTTATTTTCTCATACGCCTGTCGCCATCTGGCTTAACTATGATGTGGGTAACCGTGAACTGCTCGCCATCCGGCAGCCCTAGGCGAATGGCGACAGTGGTTGGGAGGGCGACCGTTCCTTTTGTCGTTTGGACAGACCATAAGAACCTTGAGTACATCCGTTCTGCCAACGACTTAATGCCCGTCAAGCTCGTTGGGCGTTGTTTTTCGCTCGTTTCGAGTTTGTGATTTCTTACCCGTCCGGGTAGCAAGAACACCAAGCCTGATGCCTTATCCCGTCTGTTTAGTTCTTCTGTGGCTTCTACTGATCCCGAGGGGATTCTTCCTTATGGGCGTGTTGTCGGGTTAACAGTCTGGGAATTGAAAGACAGGTTAAGCAAGCACTCACGCACACTGCGTCGCCGCGCGCTTGTCCTAGTAACCTCCTTTTCGTTCCTGTTTCCACTCGTCTGGCTGTTCTTCAGTGGGCTCACTCTGCCAAGTTAGCTGGTCATCCCGGTGTTGGAGGCACTCTTGCGTCTATTCGCCAGCGCTTTTGGTGGCCGACTCAGGGCGTGGCACGCGCCGTTTCGTGGCTGCTTGTTCGGACTGCGCGCCCAGACTAAGTCGGGTAACTCTCCTCCTGCCGGTCGTCTCAGACCGCTCCCCATCCTTCTCGACCATGGTCTCACATCGCCTTAGACTTCATTACCGGTCTGCCTTTGTCTGCGGGGAAGACTGTGAGCCGCCAATAAACGCAGGATTAAGAGTCCAAGGTATTGTTGCGGCCAGAGTGTGGCTTTCCACTGCAACCTTCCTCTTACGACAGCTTCTCGTAAGTTGACTCCCGCGGTTCATTGGTCCGTTCCGTGTCTCCCAGGTCGTCAATCCTGTCGCTGTGCGACTCTTCTTCCGCGACATCTTCGTCGCGTCCATCCTGTCTTCCATGTCTCCTGTGTTAAGCCCTTTCTTCGCACCCCGTTCGTCTTCCCTCCCCCTCCCGTCCTTGTCGAGAGCGCACCTATTTACAAGGTACATAAGATCATGGACATGCGTTCTCGGGAGACGGGGTCCAATACTTAGTGGATTGGGAGGGTTCGGTCCTGAGAGAGAGTTGGGTTCCGTCTCGGGACGTGCTGGACCGTTCACTCATCGATGATTTCCTCCGTTGCCGCCAGGATTCCTCCTCGAGTGCGCCAGGAGCGCTCGGTGGTGGGGGGTACTGTCATGTTTGTCATTTATTATCATGTCTTGTCCCTGTGCTCCCCATTCTATTCGTTTCCCTCTGCTGGTCTTTTAGGTTCTTTCCCTCTTTCTATCCCTCTCTCTCCCCCTCCCTCTCTCACTCTCTCGCTCTCTCTTCTCTCTATCGTTCCGTTCCTGCTCCCAGCTGTTCCTATTCCCCTAATCATCATTTAGTCTTCCACACCTGTTCCCGATCCTTTCCCCTGATTGGAGTCCCTATTTATTCCTTTGTGTTCCGTTCCTGTCCGTCGGTTCCTTGTTTAGTATTCACCGTGCTGTGATTGTGTTTCGCCCTGTCCTGTCGTGTTTTTTGCCTTGTGTCAGATGCTGCGTGTGAGCAGGTGTCTCTGTCAACTACGGCCTGCGCCTACCAGAGCGACCTGCAGTCTGTGACCGCTTCTCTTGTTATTTCCCTCTACAGACTAGGATTTCTGTTATTCCCTGTTTGGACTTGAATAAACTCTGTTTCTGTTAAGTCGCTTTTGGGTCCTCTATCACCTGCATGAC
>NW_025757203.1:0-5788 GCF_021184085.1 Oncorhynchus gorbuscha
GGGGTTAGCTAAAGAGATGGAGGGAGAGAGAGACATCATGAAGGGGTTAGCTAAAGATATGGAGAGAGAGAAGGGGTTAGCTAAAGAGATGGAGAGAGAAGGGGTTAGCTAAAGAGATGGAGAGGGAAAGACATCATGAAGGGGTTAGCTAAAGAGATGGAGACATCATGAAGGGGTTAGCTAAAGAGATGGAGAGAGAGAGAGACATCATGAAGGGGTTAGCTAAAGAGATGGAGAGAGAGAGAAGGGGTTAGTTAAAGAGATGGAGAGACATCATGAAGGGGTTAGCTAAAGAGATGGAGAGAGAGAAGGGGTTAGCTAAAGAGATGGAGAGAGAGAGAAGGGGTTAGCTAAAGAGATGGAGAGACATCATGAAGGGGTTAGCTAAAGATATGGAGAGAGAGAGATCATGAAGGGGTTAGCTAAAGAGATGGAGGGGGAGAGAGACATCATGAAGGGGTTAGCTAAAGAGATGGAGAGAGAGAGAGACATCATGAAGGGGTTAGCTAAAGAGATGGAGAGAGAGAGACATCATGAAGGGGTTAGCTAAAGAGATGGAGAGGGAGAGACATCATGAAGGGGTTAGCTAAAGAGATGGAGAGAGAGAGAGACATCATGAAGGGGTTAGCTAAAGAGATGGAGAGAGAGAGACATCATGAAGGGGTTAGCTAAAGAGATGGAGAGGGAGAGACATCATGAAGGGGTTAGCTAAAGAGATGGAGAGATAGAAGGGGTTAGTTAAAGAGATGGAGAGACATCATGAAGGGGTTAGCTAAAGAGATGGAGGGGGAGAGAGACATCGTGAAGGGGTTAGCTAAAGAGATGGAGAGAGAGACATCGTGAAGGGGTTAGCTAAAGAGATGGAGAGAGAGACATCATGAAGGGGTTAGCTAAAGAGATGGAGAGAGAGAGACATCATGAAGGGGTTAGCTAAAGAGATGGAGAGAGAGAGACATCATGAAGGGGTTAGCTAAAGAGATGGAGAGAGAGAGAGACATCATGAAGGGGTTAGCTAAGAGATGGAGAGAGAGAGACATCATGAAGGGGTTAGCTAAAGAGATGGAGAGAGAGACATCATGAAGGGGTTAGCTAAAGAGATGGAGAGAGAGAGACATCATGAAGGGGTTGAGCTAAAGAGATGGAGAGAGACATCATGAAGGGAGTTGAATTAAAGAATGGAGAGAGAGACATCATGAAGGGTTAGCTAAAGAGATGGAGAGAGACATCGTAGGGGTTAGCTAAAAAGTGGAGAGAGAGACATCATGAAGGGGTTAAGCTAAAGAGATGGAGAGAGAGCATCATGAAGGGTTAGCTAAAGATATGGAGAGAGAGAGATCATGAAGGGTTAGCTAAAGATATGGAGAGAGAGGGGTTAGCTAAAGATGGAAGAGAGAAAGGGGTTAGCTAAAGAGATGAGAGAGAAGGTGTTGGCTAAAGAGATGGAGAGAGAGAGAAGGAGTTAGCTAAAGAGATGGAGAGAGAGAGAGAGAAGGGGTTAGCTAAAGAGATGGAGAGAGGAAAAGGGTTAGCTAAGAGATGGAGAGAGAGAGAAGGGGTTAGCTAAAGAGATGGAGAGAGAGAAGGGGTTAGCTAAAGAGATGGAGAGAGAGAGAAGGGGTTAGCTAAAGAGATGGAGAGAGAGAGAAGGGTTAGCTAAAGAGATGGAGAGAGAGAGAGAAGAGGGGTTAGCTAAAGAGATGGAGAGAGAGAGAGGGTTAGCTAAAGAGATGGAGAGAGAGAGAGAAGGGGTTAGCTAAAAGATGGAGAGAGAGAGAAGGGGTTAGCTAAAGAGATGGAGAGAGAGAGAAGGGGTTAGCTAAAGATATGGAGAGAGAGAGAAGGGGTTAGCTAAAGATATGGAGAGAGAGAGAAAGGGGTTAGCTAAAGAGATGGAGAGAGAGATGAAGGGGTTAGCTAAAGAGATGGAGAGAGAGACATCATGAAGGGGTTAGCTAAAGAGATGGAGAGAGAAGGGGTTATCTAAAGAGATGGAGAGAGAAGGGGTTAGCTAAAGAGATGGAGAGAGAGACATCATGAAGGGGTTAGCTAAAGAGATGGGAGAGAGAGACATCATGAAGGGGTTAGCTAAAGAGATGGAGAGACATCATGAAGGGGTTAGTTAAAAGAGATGGGAGAGAGAGAGACATCATGAAGGGGTTAGCTAAAGAGATGGAGAGAGATCATGAAGGGGTTAACTAAAGAGATGGAGAGAGAGACATCATGAAGGGGTTAGCTAAAGAGATGGAGAGAGACATCATGAAGGGGTTAGCTAAAGAGATGGAGAGAGAGACATCATGAAGGGGTTAGCTAAAAGATGAGAGAGACATCATGAAGGGTTAGCTAAAGAGATGGAGAGAGAGCATCATGAAGGGTTAGCTAAAGAGATGGAGAGAGAGAGCATCATGAAGGGTTAGCTAAAGAGATGGAGAGAGAGACATCATGAAGGGTTAGCTAAAGATGGAGAGAGAGACATCATGAAGGGGTTAGCTAAGAGATGGAGAGAGAGATCAGAAGGGTTAGCTAAAGATATGGAGAGAGAGAGAAGGGGTTAGCTAAAAGATGGAGAGAGACATCATGAAGGGTTAGCTAAAGAGATGGAGAGAGAGAGAAGGGTTAGCTAAAGAGATGGAAGAGAGAAGGGGTTAGCTAAAGAGATGGAGAGAGAGAGAAGGGTTAGCTAAAGAGATGGAGAGAGAGAAGAGAGTTAGCTAAAGAGATGGAGAGAGAGAAGGGGTTAGCTAAAAAAGATGGAGAGATGGAGAAGTTAGCTAAAGAGATGGAGAGAGAGAAGGGTTAGCTAAAAAGAGATGGAGAGAGAGAAGGGGTTTAGCTAAAGAGATGGAGAGAAGAAGGGTTAGCTAAAGAGATGGAGAAGGGGTTAGCTAAAAGAGATCATGAAGGGTTAGCTAAAGAGATGGAGAGAAGGGGGTTAGCTAAAGAGATGGAGAGAGAAGGGTTTAGCTAAAGAGATGGAGAAAGAAGACATCATGAAGGGGTTAGCTAAAGAGATGGAGAAGGGGTTAGCTAAAGAGATGAGAGAGAGAAGGGGTTAGCTAAAGAGATGGAGAGAGAGAGGGGTTAGCTAAAAGAGATGGAGAGAGAAGAGGGTTAGCTAAAGAGATGGAGAGAGAGAAGGGTTAGCTAAAGATATGGAGAGAGAGAAGGGGTTAGCTAAAGATATGGAGAAAGGGGTTAGCTAAAGAGATGGAGAGAGAGAAGGGGTTGCCCTAAAGAGATGGGAGAGAGAGAGAAGGGGTTAGCTAAAGATATGGAGAGAGAGAGAAGGTGTTAGCTAAAGATATGGAGAGAGAGAGAAGGTGTTAGCTAAAGAGATAGAGGGAGAGACATCATGAAGGGGTTAGCTAAAGAGATGGAGAGAGGGAGAAGGTGTTAGCTAAAGAGATGGAGAGAGAGAGAAGGGGTTAGCTAAAGAGATGGAGAGAGAGAGAAGGGTTAGCTAAAGAGATGGAGGGAGGAGACCGAGGAGAGGAACAACTCGCTACAGAAAGAGAACATAAAGGAAAGGTACTTAACAGATCGACAAGGGAGACACTGTCCAAAATCTGGCTTGCAGACTACTTACTTAAACTGCATACTGTGTAATAATTAAAAACATATGTACTTTTATTTAACTAGGCAATCAGTTAAGAACAAATTCTTATTTTCAATGACGGTCTAGGAACAGTGGGTTAACTTTGCCTTGTTCAGGGCAGAACCACAGATTTTACCTTGTCAGCTCGGGGTTTGATCTTGCAAACCTTTCAGTTACTAGTCCAACGCTCTAACCACTGCTGCTAATATCTACGATGTACTGTTTAATAAAAACCAATGCAGTAAGTAACAAATATCAGCATACTAGTGTCTTCCTGCGGAAAACGAATCATTTCATGTGTAATTGCGTTGATTCCAGGGACAACTTATTAATTTTTGGTACAGGTGGGGCGCCCCCTCAGCTGTTGTCAAACAGGTGGGTCTGGAAAAAACCATCTTCTCCAATAGTATGCACTGAACTGTACTTTGATGAAAAGCCTGAATGAACATGACATTTAAAACAAACTAAAATGTTCTACATTGCACATACTATACTTTTGTTGGCCAAAATGTCTGCTGTTTTAATGGTATTTGGCCAGAGGTTTCATCTCAACAGGTTTAAAGTGTCTTCTTCTCCTCCTTTGAAGGAAGTGAAAGGAAATGAAGGTCAGACTATTGACATGAAGCCCCCCCTCCAAAAAAAAAAAAGACAAGAGAGCTTGGATGTAAATGCGGGCCGGGGGCCATTCTGAGTGAAACCTACCTGCTGAAAATGAGGTGTCTGTCCAGACCCCCCCCCAAAGAGGCCTGGATCGGGGCCCATTCTGAGGTGAAACCTACCTGCTGAAGATGAGGTGTCTGTCCAGACAACCCCCCCCCAAAGAAGAGGCCTGGATGGCAGGGGCCATTCTGAGGTGAAACCTACCTGCTGAAGATGAGGTGTCTGTCCAGACAACCCCCAAAAGAGGCCTGGATGGCAGGGGGCCATTCTGAGTGAAACCTACCTGCTGAAGATGAGGTGTCTGTCCAGACAACCCCCCCAAAAAGAGGCCTGGATGGCGGGGGCCATTCTGAGTGAAACCTACCTGCTGAAGATGAGGTGTCTGTCCAGACAACCCCCCCCCAAAAGAGGCTGGATGGCCGGGGGCCATTCTGAGGTGAAACCTACCTGCTGAAGATGGTGTCTGTCCAGACAACCCCCCCAAGAGGCCTGGATGGCTGGGGGCCATTCTGAGTGAAACCTACCTGCTGAAGATGAGGTGTCGGTCCAGACAACCTCCGTCAACCCCACCATGTTTAGGATACAACACCCTGCTGGTCAGTCTGGAGGTGGGGTGGTGGAGCCTAGCATCTCTGCTTGGGCTCTGGGCACTGGTGGGGTGTGAACAGGGAGAGGGGGCAGGTAGTCACCGGGTTCCTACACCTGGAATCAAATGTACAAAAATACATCAGAAATGAGTCAATAAAGGTATTTTCAAATGCCAGACATGTTACAAATCATATCATTGCTACATTGGCTGGACTTACTATAGAGCAAGTTAAAGTGTACAAATATTTAGGGTGTGGGTTGATGATGAGCTGAGCTACACTGTGCATGTAGAGAACTGGATAAGGCTCAAGCGAGAATAGGTTTCTATTACCGGCATAAGGCTTGTTCTTTTGGGGCCAGGAAGGAGCTGGTACGATGTACATCACTGTCGGTTTTAGATTGTAGTGATGTTATATATATATATATATATATATATATATGGTCATATTGTAGGTTTAAACACTGATTTATAAGGTCATATTGTAGGTTTAAACACTGATTTATAAGGTCATATTGTAGGTTTAAACACTGGTATACTGATTTATAAGGTCATATTGTGAGTTTAAACACTGATTTATAAGGTCATATTGTAGGTTTAAACACTGGTATACACTGATTTATAAGGTCATATTGTAAGGTTTAAACACTGGTATGCACTGATTTTATAAGGTCATATTGTAGGTTTAAACACTGATTTATACTGATTTATAAGGTCATATTGTGGTTTAAACACTGATTTATAAGAATCATGTTGTAAGAGTTTAAACACTGATTCTTAAGGCCATATTGTAGGTTTAAACACTGGTATACACTGATTTATAAGGCCATATTGTAGGTTTAAAACACCTGATTTATAAGGTCATATTGTAGGTTAAAACACTGATTTATAAGGTCATATTGTAGGTTAAAACACTGATTTATAAGGTCATATTGTAGGTTTAAACACTG
>NW_025757204.1:0-5784 GCF_021184085.1 Oncorhynchus gorbuscha
CTGACTCCATTTAATAAACCTGACTATCTGACTCCATTTAATAAACCTGACTCCATTTAATAAACCTGACTCCATTTAATAAACCTGACTCCATTTAATAAACCTGACTATCTGACTCCATTTAATAAACCTGACTCCATTTAATAAACCTGACTATCTGACTCCATTTAATAAACCTGACTATCTGACTCCATTTAATAAACCTGACTATCTGACTCCATTTAATAAACCTGACTATCTGACTCCATTTAATAAACCTGACTATCTGACTCCATTTAATAAACCTGACTCCATTTAATAAACTGACTATCTGACTCCATTTAATAAACCTGACTCCATTTAATAAACCTGACTCCATTTAATAAACCTGACTATCTGACTCCATTTAATAAACCTGACTATCTGACTCCATTTAATAAACCTGACTCCATTTAATAAACCTGACTATCTGACTCCATTTAATAAACCTGACTCCATTTAATAAACCTGACTATCTGACTCCATTTAATAAACCTGACTATCTGACTCCATTTAATAAACCTGACTCCATTTAATAAACCTGACTCCATTTAATAAACCTGACTCCATTTAATAAACCTGACTCCATTTAATAAAAAAAGTCATCAATTTAAAGGCAATTTGGTATCTTTTTCACCCAACTTTAAGTAAATCCAATGACACGGTGAATGTTTTTGTTGATTTCACATTAGTTGGCATCTTAACATCTCAACCAAATGTAAATCTGTGATGTAGGCTGGGCAAATTGCGAATTGCTCCAGTTCCGGTTGGAGCGAGTGGTCGCATCTGCACTTCGCTCCCGCGGGTAGTATAACTTTTCCATTATATTTCATTATATCACAACGGTTTGATTTGTCTAATCTTAGCAATTTCTTCTCAGCTAGCTACATAGCCGTCTTTGTATCAAAGATAATTGCGTGATGTATCGTATTTCGCACGTCCTAACGTAGTCTTCACTAGCCAGCTAGCTAACGTCCACTGATTAGCTGCACTGGAGAAACTATTACCTCAACTGAACGACTTGATTAGTGTAGTGTTGGCTAGCTACATAGCTGTCTTTGCTGTCTTCGTATCATCGTATCCAAGATAATTGTGTTATTTAGGTTTAGAGTGTAGTCTTGAAATTGATTATCTTAATTTGCAGGGTTAGCCTAGCCAGCTATTTGTCGTCCTTAACGTAGGTGACTCTGCTAGCTAATGACGCTAGCCAACGTCTTCTGTATAGAGACTCAACTACCCGGTCGCATTCACAGGTAGTATCACATTTTCACTTCATTTCATTACAGTACACAACGGTTTGATTTGTTTGATGATCTAGCTACTTAGCTAAGCTACATAGCCGTCTTTGTATCAAAGATAATTGTGTAGTCTAGAGCGATTTCTAGGTTCGCTAGCCAGCTATTGTCGTTCTTTTAACGCAGCGTAACGTAAACAACACTGCTAGCTAGCCAGCTGGCCCGAATAGCAACACTGCAGAAACTATTACACTCAACGGGCGACTTGATTGGTGTAGTGTCAACAACGCACCCACTGCCAGCTGGCCTACTTCAGCAGTACTGTATCATTTTAATCATTTTAGTCAATAAGATTCTTGCTACATTAACTTTCTGAACATTCGAGACGTGTAGTCCACTTGTCATTCAATCTCCTTTGCATTAGCGTAGCCTCTTCTGTAGCCTGTCAACTATGTGTCTGTTTATCCCTGTTCTCTCCTCTCTGCACAGACCATACAAACGCTCCACACCGCGTGGCCGCGCCCACCCTACTCTGGTGGTCCCAGCGCGCACGACCCACGTGGGTTCAGGTCTCCGGTAGCCTCTGGAACTGCCAATCTGCGGTCAACAAGGCAGAGTTCATCTCAGCCTATGCCTCCCTCCAGTCCCTCGACTTCTTGGCACTGACGGAAACATGGATCACCACAGACAACACTGCTACTCCTACTGCTCTCTCTTCGTCCGCCCACGTGTTCTCGCACACCCGAGAGCTTCTGGTCAGCGGGGTGGTGGCACCGGGATCCTCATCTCTCCCAAGTGGTCATTCTCTCTTTCTCCCTTACCCATCTGTCTATCGCCTCCTTTGAATTCCATGCTGTCACAGTTACTAGCCCTTTCAAGCTTAACATCCTTATCATTTATCGCCCTCCAGGTTCCCTCGGAGAGTTCATCAATGAGCTTGATGCCTTGATAAGCTCCTTTCCTGAGGACGGCTCACCTCTCACAGTTCTGGGCGACTTTAACCTCCCCCGTCTACCTTTGACTCTTTCCTCTCTGCCTCCTTCTTTCCACTCCTCTCCTCTTTTGACCTCACCCTCTCACCTTCCCCCTACTCACAAGGCAGGCAATACGCTCGACCTCATCTTTACTAGATGCTGTTCTTCCACTAACCTCATTGCAACTCCCCTCCAAGTCTCCGACCACTGCCTTGTATCCTTTTCCCTCTCGCTCTCATCCAACACCTCCACACTGCCCCTACTCGGATGGTATCGCGCCGTCCCAACCTTCGCTCTCTCTCCCCCCGCTACTCTCTCCTCTTCCATCCTATCATCTCTTCCCTCCGCTCAAACCTTCTCCCACCTATCTCCTGATTCTGCCTCCTCAACCCTCCTCTCCTCCCTCTCTGCATCCCTTGACTCTCTATGTCCCCTATCCTCCAGGCCGGCTCGGTCCTCCTCCCGCTCCTTGCTAAGTCAAATGACACGCTGGTTCTGCTCACTGCCCTACCCTGTGCTCTGACCTCTTTCTCCCCTCTCTCTCCAGATGAAATCTCGCGTCTTGTGACGGCCGGCCGTAACAACTGCCCGCTTGACCCTATCCCCTCCTCTCTTCTCCAGACCATTTCCGGGAGACCTTCTCACCATACCTCACCTCGCTCAACTCATCCCCTGACCGCTGGCTCGTCCCTTCCGTCTTCAAGAGAGCGAGAGTTGCACCTTGCGAAAGAGCACACTCGATCCCTCCCGATGTCAGCAATTACAGACCAGTATCCCTTCTTTCTTTTCTCTCCAAAACTCTTGAGCGTGCCGTCCTTGGCCAGCTCTCCCGCTATCTCTCTCTGAATGACCTTCTTGATCCAAATCAGTCAGGTTTCAAGGCCAGTCATTCCAGCTGGAGACTGCTCTCCTCTGTATCACAGGAGGCGCTCCGCACTGCTAAAGCTAACTCTCTCACTCCTCTGCTCTCATCCTTCTGGATCTATCGGCGCCTTCGATGCTGTGGAACCATCAGATCCTCCCTCTCCACCCTCTCCCGAGTTGGGCATCTCCAGCGCGGCATTACGCTTGGTTGCGTCCTACCTGACCAGGTCGCTCCTACCAGGTGGCGTGGCGAGAGTCTCATATCCTCACCACGCGCTCTCACCACTGGTGTCCCCCAGGGCTCTGTTCTTGGCCCTCTCCTATTCTCGCTATACACCAAGTCACTTGGCTCTGTCATAACCTCATGGTCTCTCTTATCCCATTTGCTATGCAGACGACACACAATTAATCTTCTCCTTTCCCCCTTCTGATGACCAGGTGGCGAATCGCATCTCTGCATGTCTGGCAGACATATCAGTGTGGATGACGGATCACCACCTCCAAGCTGAACCTCGGCAGACGGGCTGCTCTTCCTCCCGGGAAGGACTGCCCGTTCCATGATCTCGCCATCACGGTTGACAACTCCATTGTGTCCTCCTCCCAGAGCGCCAAGAACCTTGGCGTGATCCTGGACAACACCCTGTCGTTTTCTCCAACCAACATCAAGGCGGTGGCCCGTTCCTGTAGGTTCATGCTCTGCAGCACATCCGGAGAAATGCGGCCCTGCCTCACACAGGAGGCGAGCAGGTCTAATCCAGGCACTTGTCATCTCCCGTCTGGATTACTGCAGCTCGCTGTTGGCTGGGCTCCCTGCCTGTGCCATTAAACCCCTTCAACTCATCCAGAACGCCGCAGCCCGTCTGGTGTTCAACCTTCCCAAGTTCTCTCACGTCACCGCTCCTCCCGTTCTCTCCACTGGCTTCCAGTTGGAAGCTCGCATCCGCTACAAGACCATGGTGCTTGCCTACGGAGCTGTGAGGGAACGGCACCTCAGTACCTCCAGGCTCTGATCAGGCCCTACACCCAAACAAGGGCACTGCGGTTCATCCACCTCTGGCCTGCTAGCCTCCTACCACTGAGGAAGTACAGCTCCGCTCAGCCCAGTCAAAACTGTTAGCTGCCCCTGGCCCCCAATGGTGGAACAAACTCCCTCACGACCCCAGGACAGCGAGTCAATCACCACCTTCCGGAGACACCTGAAACCCCACCTCTTTAAGGAATACCTAGGATAGGATAAGTAATCCTCTCACCCCCCTAAGTTTTAGATGCACTATTGTTAAGTGACTGTCCCACTGGATGTCATAAGGTGAATGCACCAATTTGTAAGTCGCTCTGGATAAAGAGCGTCTGCTAAAGACTTAAATGTAAATGTAAATGTAATAAACCTGACTCCATTTAATAAACCTGACTATCTGACTCCATTTAATAAACCTGACTATCTGACTCCATTTAATAAACCTGACTATCTGACTCCATTTAATAAACCTGACTATCTGACTCCATTTAATAAACCTGACTATCTGACTCCATTTAATAAACCTGACTCCATTTAATAAACCTGACTATCTGACTCCATTTAATAGTATAGTAAAGCCATGTGCAATCAAGACTGACTAAGATCAAGAAATGGTCACGAGGAGAAAATATCAAATCAAATGAATTAAATCAGACCATAGTAACACCAGCCATAATGCACCATAGTTAGCTGTAAAACTCTGTTTACCTGAGTCATGTCCTCTGATATCTCCACTGAGGGGATCTCTCTGCTGTGCAGGCCAATGGGAGTGGTAGTGTGTTCACTATAGTGTCCTGTGTGGTCCTGCAGCTCCAAGTCTTCTGTCCCTGACCCCCTCCAGCAGAAGCAGCTCTCAGCGCATGGCTCTCCTCTGACAGGTCCTCCTCCTCATAAGGAGCAGCACTGGGTTCACTACACACCGACTCCTGGGACGTCAGTCAGCCTGGTCCACGGGACTCAGTCGGTTTAGAGCAGAGTCGCTCCCAGCACTCCCAGCCGTGTTAACGTGTGAGCAAGCACCTCCTCCCTGCCTTCTGTCTCCAACAGTCTTAATGGTGGGAGTGTTGGGGCTGCTGTAGGTCTGGTAGTCCTGCTGGGCCAGGGGGAGGTGGGGGTGATGTCTGGGACAGAGGAACTCATCCTGTGGTTTTAAGACATGTTCTGGACACACCTCAGTCTTACTGGGGTTCTTCCCTGCCCCCGTCGGAGGTAGAGAGGAGGGGCTGGGCGCGATACCGCAGGTGGGACAACACACCGGACTTTCTTAGAAGGGAGTCCATGGTGATGAGCAGGAAGGAGGAGAGGGTGTTGATAGTGCTCTGAGGTCTATCTAGGGTTTAACATCCATCACTGAAAGCTGTGAAATAGAGAGACAGGAAAGCCCCTTAAGATAGACTGAAACCAAACTGTGAACTGTATGTTGGTCATCATTACCACAATCACATTTTCACTGGTAAGTAGCCCAACTACGAAACTATATACCGACTAAGACTGAGGGAGCAGAAGAAGTTGATTATTAGATCAAATACAAGGTCATGTTTTACATTAGATCGAGTTCTATGACTGCATTCACCATGAGATGAGGGTGTTCAGCAGACTAAACCTAATAGGTGTATTGGCTGTCACGTTCATGTGACATCACAGCAATCTGGACCCTGGATATTCTTCCATCCTTTCA